>NC_064882.1:40834814-41032314 GCF_929443795.1 Astur gentilis | reverse complement strand
CATGTCTCTTATTTAGATGTAGCATCATGAAGATCCAATTGCTGTTCCTGGAATTAAGTAATAATTAAAAGGTGAGGTCTTTGATCTTGAAGAACAGCTTACATTTGCAACTGAGTAAAATAGTCTTTTTTTCCTGAAAGAATACTAACTCCTTTACTCCTTTCCCCTGATACACGTGACTATGGAGTCAGACACCTGGAGAAAAGCTGCAGAAGAAAAAATAATTTGCATTTTTTTTGACACATCCCTTGGTAAAGTTCTTGAGAAAATTAGCACTGTAATCAACAGCTTCCTGCTACAACTGGGAGTAGCAGGAGCAGCCACATGCATCAGGTTTTGAGTAATTTTTCAGCTTTGCTCTTCCTGGCCCCCGTTCCATGGGTGACCGGACTGCGGTAGCAGAGCTGACGTTTTCATTCCCCGGAAAAGCTCAGAACCTGGTTTCCATTTAAATGTGTAAAATTATCTGAGTTGTTTTTCCCTCGATAAGGTTTACAAGTGTCTGTATATCTTTAGTTTTAACAGAGGGCAGTTCAGTAGACAGTTTACGAAGTACTGGTCAGGGAGATAAATTACCTTGTAGAGCTGCACAATCACCATTCACAATCTCCTCAGTGACTTTATAGCCAATGATAGGATTTTTCAAGTTCATAGAAACTCATCAAAACACTTCCTGGTATTTTTTCCTTCTCCATCTAGCCATTCTCACTTAAAGCATAATCTGTACCACTCCACCTAGGGAGTGAGGGTTTTGTTTGATGCCTTAGGGCCCACTGAACATTTCTTTATTTCTGGCAGCTCCTTGGGATTTTTGAACTGGAAATGGGAATGTTTCAGGCTGCTGCAGCACTTTGACACGTTCCTTTCACAGGGGTCATATCTAACCTCAAATGATGCTTTGCGTGTACCGTTAACAAGTCGAGTTTTGCGGCGTTGCTCTGTAAGGTTATCATCAGGAAACTGAGTGTTTTTATGCTTTCTTTTGCTGCTCTTCTGGAATCAAAGTTTCATAACTATATATTTGAAGCTCCCTAGGTTTTTGTTTACAACATGATTGGCATACAACCTCTTCTAGCAGAAGAGGGCATGCAATACATGGGGGAGCATCTGTGGTGGGGAACCCCTCGAACCTCTTCTCCTCAGTTTGATGGGCCTTTTCTGATTAAGATGGTACATGGAAGTTGTTGGAAACAGACTCGCCTGTGTTTCTGAACTACCAGGTACCCCAGTCCCTGGCAGGACTGCAATTGCCTAAGACCAAAATCATACCAAAGTAATGCAGGTTATGCTGGTTTATGCCACTGATGGCTCCAGTGCATGATCAAATACCGCTTGATTTAGCTGAGGGGGGAATGGGGAAAGGAGGGAAGAGGGAATATGGAAATTTTATTGTCCTTGTGGATGTGTATTTCTCCATGATGCGATATGGCTGTGCCTGTGAAGCTGCTCACATCTACTTTGAGATCGGGACTGTGAGTTTTGCTGTGGATAAACACCTGTCTCTGTCCCTGCACAGCTCCAGGGAGATTTGCTGAAGCAATAATACAACAACAAATGCAGGTTTGGTTGTGGGTGCTGAGTAGGGAGCTGTTTTCTACCACAGTGAGAATGTGCTGAGGACGACTTCCAGAAGTTATGGGTTGGACCACAGCGTCCTCTTCCAGGGCAAGGGTTAAGAATTGATTCAGATAAAAGTAGGTCCAAGTGCTACCCTATTACAAGACCTTCCAAGAGATACTTGTGAATGGTCTCAATTTCGGAATTGATTTTTTCCCCACTTATATTCTGACTCAGAGCAACCTTTTGTGCTAAACAGGCAGCACATTTACCCTGAGTGAAGCTTCCCGCATCCAGGGCAGCTCCCCTCTGACAGTGCCGGCAGGAGGCATTGCCAGGAGGCTGTAATTAAGGGCGTTACCAGAGTTATTTGCTCCATTCCCAGCAGGCTCTGAACTGGTGGTCAGAAAGAAACTAGAAACACCTGCTGGGTCTAATGAGGTAGGTTTGGAGGGATGGGATGTCCCATTTTTCCTCCCCCTTCTCAGAGGGAAATGAGAGAGCCTGGTGTTAGGTAGGAGAGGACATGGACTCAATGAAGAAGAAGTTGTTGTTCAAGCTGTATATGATGTTATGGATGTGTTAGCTGACTGTTTTTCTTTAAGGGATTGTCTTCCTTTTTTTGCCTGTGCTGCTGTTCACCCCAGGCCAACGGAAAAAGAAGACTATGCGACCAGGGACACTGTAAGCTTAGCTCTATGGTAAGGCTGTTCCACAAGATTTGGTCCATGCAAAATGTTGTTGGAAGAGCCACAGTGAGTTAGCTGAGGAGCTGGTAGTCCCTGAGTTTTGGGGAATAATAAGCTCAGTCATTAGAAGGTCTTAATTAATCTTAACTTCTTCCCAGGCTGTTTATGTCTCACTTTTGAAATGTTTCTTCCTTCCATCCTTGCAGGGATTTACTCCCTTTGCTATTTAGTTCCTGGAGAAAAGGGGTTGTCTACTTTGAACCATTTCCTGGGATTGTGACCAAACGAGGTCTTTATCGTTACTACATTTACCTAGGCATTTGTAGTACTCTTTAAAGCTCTATTATGGCCTGATCCTGCTTGCCGTGAAGCTGGTGGCAGACATTCTGCCTTTCTGAGGGCACGTACTTAGGGCTGATCATCATCAGCTAAGCAAGCTGGACTGTGAGCTTGCAGAGGGGATGCACGCTGCAGCTGCTGTCCTGATCTAGGTTCCTGGTACTGGTGGGGGTCTGGACAATTATTTCCCTTCTATGTGTGCCTTTTCCTTTCCATATTTTGTCTCTTGGACATTAAATGGCATGCAGCAGGAACTTGCAGTGGTTTTCCAGGCTCTTTCAAGTATCTTCTTCCCAGATGCGTGCAACAGCACGTGCCATACCATAATGGATGTGCCTCGGACTGGGTCGTGGGAAGAGGTCGCTGACATTAGCGTGTGGGTAGTGTGTGTGATGCTCAGAGCGGTGTTTGGGAGGCAAGGCCTGGCCTCCCGTGGCTGCCCGTGGGTTGCCGCTGCCTGATCAGCTCCATCAGATGCCCAGGGCAGGAGTGGGAGGACGGGGTCTGAGTTTTGTTCCCATTTCACTTGCCTGCCCTTAGACAAGGGTGCCTGTGTCTTAGCAGAGACTTCAGTTTTGGTATTTTACGTATGAGATCACAGGTGGCAGCTTAGTGAAATCATTTAAACATCTGTAACCCGCTATGTCAAAACCTGAATACAAATCATTGCTCAGATTCCACTAATTGATGCTAAATAGAAAGAAAAATAATGCGGGAGAAAAACCCTCCTAGAAACAATCAATAAATTAAAGATGCTTGGGGATATAAATTCAGCAGTTAAATGAGATACTAATGAAGATGGGAGTTTAATGGTGAGTACTCTCATTACATTGTTTTAAAAACTCCATTTGATGTAGATTTGGTACTGGTAAAAGGAAGACAGCTTTGTGACAAACATCCGTGAGAACAAAAGTTGTTCTGGCATATGAGCACGACTACTGCTGTTTATTGCTGAGAGGCTTTGCTTCCCCATTTCTGCAAGTTGTTGCAAGATCTGGGGGAAAAATGTGGAGCAGTTAATTAAAAAAACAACTAATGACTGTTCCACAGGGTCAGTTTGCTTCTCAGAGCCTAAAACGTGCAGGATATTAACACATGTATCATTTTTTTGACACTGGAGGACAATTGCAGAGCCAAGCAACACTGCTACTGGTTTTAAAGCAGAACTTAATTAACTAGAGATGGGTTGAGCAGGTTTGGCTGGAAACGGGGACTGGGCTTCCAAAGAAAGGAGCTGCTCAGATATTGCCAGACTGCAAATTAAGGATGCTGCTGCCCAACTCATCTCAGCCCTGGCGAGCAGCACGGTGCTGTTACTGCCCCGCTCCTGCCTCTAGCCCCGCGGCCAGGTGTCATCCCTATCTCCTAACTCTAAAGGTGTTTCACTTAACCTGTTCTGGACAGCTGCCTTGGGATGAGATGAATCATGACCCCAAAATTCCCATTTCTCACTGCAGCCTGGATAACAATTCAGACTGACAAGTCTAGTGTTTGCAGTCAGGTAAAATACACCGGAGTGGGCAGTTTTGCAGCCCACTTGTGCTCTAGTTGGACTAGCAATGCTTTCATATAGAAAAAAAAAAAAAATACAGCAAACTCCACTTCTGCACATGCTCCAGCCCCACTGTGGCTGGGAAGAGGTGGCTTGTTAATGCTTCTGCTTTGCCTTGACACCAGTGAGGCATTTTTCTCGTGTCAGTGTTGAATTTGGTGAACGCAATTATTTTCCTTTATCTCGCACTTATGTCTAAACTGCATCTCTGCTGGTACATGCCCTGTTTTGATTAATATTAAACTTCCAGATCATCTTTTTGAATTGGAGCAATTTCTTACGACAAATAGTCCGGAGAGCCAGATTTCTGAGTGATTAGTAGCAGGCTGAGAGCGCTGGATGCTTGGGGAGCTTAACGATTCGTGGCCAGATTCATTCACCATGGTTAGAGTGGTGGGCATGTCACAGCTGCGATTCCTCTGGCAAAACCTCAGCCTGAAATGATTTTAAATCAGGAGTTGAGTTCTCCATCCCCCTTCTTTCCAGGTTGGCTGCCTCGCTGAGAGGGGGGAGGAGAGAGATCCTCCCATCCCAGGATACGCTGAAAAAAATCTGGCTGTGAGGACCTGCTGGGCTGTAAGTCTGTTCTTCTATTTTCTCTAAATTCCTAGGTACAGAGGGAAAAAATCCCACTGGCTCCAGAGTGTTGATCCCAGGGGATGCCTATCCAGATGCCATGCAGGGTGGGGGGCAGACCTGGATGCGGCAAGGTTGTATTTTGTTCTGATTTGTTTGGTTTTTTGCGGGGAAGATGCTAAACGGGATGGAAAGAATGGCTGAAAGAGATAAATTGTAGATATCACACAAGCAGATGAAACATGAGGCGAAAGAGAAAACGTTCACTGATTTGAGCTGAAACTGAGGGTTTGGCACTGGTGGAATTTCTGGCTCTCAAGGGTTTTAGGAACACAGCAGTGCTATGTTTGTGACTTCCTCTCCACTACACCCGACAAAACCTTAGTTCTGAATTCCAGGAATACCTTAGGCTGACAAAATGTTGCTATAACGCCAATAGGTTGTACTCAAGAACGTATAGAGTTGTTCTTGGACTAGCTGGCAGTGCTGCTCTGGACTGGGTCACCAAATAGTCTGCTACCAGAATGCAGAATGAAAAATAGTATTTGTAGCCAAATGGACTTTTTTTTAAAAAAAAAAAGCAAAAAAAAAAAAAAGCACAAATCAGTTACCAGCAGTATGCGCAAAAGGTGGATTTTCCCATGCAGAACATGTAAGTGTGGTGTGTGCTGGCCAAGCGGTGGAGTCAAATACAGATAGGCAAGACCACTGGCTGTGCAGGAAGGCAAAAGCATTGCTTATGGGTGTACTGGTTTTGGCTGGGATAGAGTTAGTTTTCCTCATGTTAGTTAGTATGGGGCTACGTTTTGGATTTGTGACAAAACCAGCATTGATAATACAGGGATGTTTTCATTATTGCCGAGCAGGGCTTGCACAGAGCCAAGGCCTCTTCTGCTCCTCACACCACCCCTGGGGTAGGCTGGGGGGGCACAAGAAGTTGGGAGGGGACAGAGCTGGGACAGCTGACCCCAGCTGATCCAAGGGATATTCCAGACCATATGACATCATGCTCAGCATATACAGCTGGGGAAGAAGAAGGAAGGGGGGGACGTTCAGATTGATGGTGTTTGTCTTCCCAAGTCACCGTTAGGTGTGATGGAGCCCTGCTGTCCTGGAGATGGCTGAACGCCTGCCTGCCCATGGGAAGTGGTGAATGAATTCCTTGTTTTACTTTGCTTGCACGCGCAGCTTTTGCTTTCCCTATTAAACTGTCTTTACCTCAGCCCATGAGTTTTCTCACTTTTACCTTCTGATTCTCTTCCCCCATCCCACCGGGGGAGTAAGCGAGCGGCTGTGTGGGGCTGAGTTGCCGGCTGGGGTTAAACCACAACAATAGGACATGAAACTCTTGTTTTTATCACCAAGAAAAATACATTTAGATGAAGAATTTAGTTTTCATCAATGTTGATATTTTTGGCTCTCAAACTGGTTTTTCATTGCAAAGGTACAAATGACCTTCTGAGTTGAATAAGGTCAGGAATTCAGCTGGGATTTGGACCTAGATATTCCAGGTTGTTATAGAGCAACAAGTACTCAGTGCCTTCAATGGAGGAAAAATTATGATGGGCCCATCACATCATTGGGAAAGTAGCTAGTGTTGCTGGTCCTGTGAAGTGCCGAGTGCTTGGTGCATAGGAATTCAGGATTTTGAGTGTTTCTGGAGATCTTGCCCAAGGCCTGGGTACTCCATTATCAAAGCTCAGAAATTACTTTAAGATGCTGAACATTGATGGTGCATTACATTTTGCTGTGGAAAAGGTCAGCCCTGTTATTTGTAGAGGGAGGGTTGCCATTGCTTCATGGCTGGCTGAATTTTTGGGCTACCTGGTATAATGTATAACTACCTATTGTTTGCAGACACTGGGCTGAGGATATTTTGTGTGTGAAATTTAAAATTCAAGCCATTGTAGTTGAATATGTGGAACAGAATTCTTTTGTCCAGAGGGAGACAGAGACATCTGGTCTTGTCACCCTTAGCTTTCCCTTCAGTTAAAGGGGAGAAAAATAGGGACTTGTAGAGTGTGAATTATCTTATCCTAAAATAGCTGTCTAAAATAGGTCAGATGTACCAAGCCCCCAAATTAGAGAGAAATGGATACTGGCAATACAGAGAGATTGTTTTTGTCTCACATGGTAGCATTTATGTTGTAGATGTTGGAGGCAGGCTGTGGTAACACCTATTTCCTGGTGTCTTTCTGTTTTCCGCACAGCTTGTGTAAAATCAAGGAACTGATGTTAATGTGCATGAAAATTAAGAACCTACTTAGTGAAGGATTTGGATACTTGAGCAATTTTCTTAAGATTGCTCACCTGCTTGTCACAGTGAAGTCAGTTGCCTAAAAACATGAAGGAATGTAAATACCTTAATGAATGCAGAACAATCTATCATATTTTTGGACTGTCAGACACAGAATTTACAATTCCATGCAGAATTGGTTCAGAAATACCCAGAAATGCATTAGCTGTCATGGCCCATTTCTTCAGTGCAACTCTGGTTTTGAGTAGTGGTGTTAGCTTTTTAAGCTGTCTCCAGGTGTTGTTTGATACCGATATGAGCAAATGAGATGAGGTCCTCTTATGCCAATCACTGTACAAACCCACTTTAAGAGTTGTTATTGACCTGAAGAACTTCCAGTTTAATTGCTAAATTGTGCAAAGAATGGGAAAAAGAGTATTCCTCCATTTTGTGTGTGTGGGCAGCTGACCCTTGGATTCCCTGTAGTTCTGTTTACAAATCAAGCAAGTTGTACTTGCATGGCTGCACATAGCAGGCAAGAAGTCCAAGTGCCTTCCTCCCATCCATGACAGGCTTAGCAGCCAGAGGGAGTGTGGCCTCACACGACAGCTAAACCTGAGCCAACTGGGAGCTGCTGCTTTTTGCCACCTCCAGCTGTACGTTCATTTCCCCTGCAGCTGTGTGATCTGAAGGAAAAAAAGCAACAAAAAACCCCACAAACAAATCCCCATTGTCATCTGATTATCCAGTTGAATCAACAACTGCAAAATCATGATGTCTACATCCCAACCGTGGGAAGACTAACAGCTTTCTTGCACCAATGCATGTGTCATGTGTAGCTACGCCATTAGTCTCTTGGTTACTGGACCTACCACCTTGACTGTAGAATCATCTCTCCCAAAGAATCTCCCTATGCAGCTTGTAATAGTAACCCCTTTTCCAGGCACTTTGCTCAATTTAACAAATGGATAACTCATCACAAAGCACTTATTTGTATCTGTTTGGCACTGATTTTGCTAGTTTAGTGTCATAGACTAGAATAATAGAATCAATTAGGTTGGAAAAGACCTTTAAAATCATTGAGTCCAGCCATTAACCCAGCACTGTCAAGTCCACCACTAAAGCATGTCCCTAAGCACCACATCTACACGTCTTCTAAATACCTCCAGGGATGGTGACTCAACCACTTCCCTGGGCGGCCTGTGCCGATGCTTGATCACCCTTTCAGTGAAGAAATTTTTTTCTAATATCCAATCTGAACCACCCCTGGCGCAACCTGAGGCTGTTTCCTCTTGTCCTATCACTTGTTACTTGGAAGAGGAGACCGACCCCCACCTCCCTACAACCTCCTTTCAGGTAGTTGTAGAGAGCCATAAGGTCTCTCTCCCCTCAGCCTCCTTTTCTCCAGACTAAACAACCCCAGCTCCCTCAGCCGCTCCTCATGAGACTTGTGCTCCAGACCCTTCACCAGCTTGTTGCCCTCCTTTGGACACGCTCCAGCACCTCGGTGTCTTTCCTGTAGTGAGGGGGAATGAATCTGACTCGCTTTGTGGGACCAGACTCTGACTGCATAGCTACGTGTGGATTTTTATTATGGAAATATAAGTACTCGCCCCTTTTCTGAGCAAAGAATCACAGACTTGTATCAAAGCAGCAGTATGGCAAAATGAAGCATAGACTTCAGCCTCTTCTCATCACTAGTTATATAAAACATGGAGCAAATATCACTAACCCAAGACTTAGTAAAAAAACATGCACTGCTGTTAAAACTAAGGTACTCTCCAAAGCTTTAAATTCATCCCAAGTGACTGTGAGGAATACCTACTGACACATGAAGTATATATAAAGTGTGTGTATGTGAGTGGCAGGTGAAGAAACATCACAAATTACATTCCCAACACCTAAGACTTCACCTGTTGCTCTATTATAGCTGTGTGATGTTGGTACATCCCAGAAACTGATGTTTGTCCAGGTGGGTGCTGCTGGACCGGCCAGATGTGAACCATCCAGGACGAGAAAGCAGCACATGAGTTGAGTTTGCATTAATCCCTCCTAGCCTGGAGAGTATGTGCCTAAGTGACCCTGTCCAAGAGGAGAAAGGTTTGATGGGATCACTATGAAAGGAAAGAGTCCCATGATCAGACAGCACTGGTCCTTAAAGGTTGCTCTTTTGGGAATGGATTGAAGGAGAGGCACGGCTTATCAACAGTAGTCCATGGAAAAATCTGTCAAAAATATTTGAATGGTCTCTGAAGAGAGGACACATTGGAAGACCACACTCCCGATAACAGGCAAAGACCAAGGTCAATGAAAGAGAGCCGTGTCACTGTGATGTGAGCCATGCGGAGGTGTACAGGTTGACACTGGTTTTCCCCTGGGTGTCCCTTCTCCTCTCCCCTCCATGTAGCCTGGCTAGAATTGTGTTGAGATTAGCAGGATTTGGATCAAAAGCAGAGAGAGAAACAACTCGGGGAGGAGCAAGGAGAAAGTGAGATAACATCAAGTGGTTGTTGGCACTTACTGCAATATATTAGCGTCTTCACTGAGATCCTAGACATTGATAGACAAATAGAAGAGGACCAACAGGAAACTGCAAAAACATTTTTCCTGAGTAGTTTCATAAGTCATTCGTTAAAGAATAGCATGAACTTAGTCACTGTCAGCTCCAGAAATAATTAATGCAGAGCAGGCACTTGCTGTGTGCTGTGTCACCTAGCCAAGCTTTCAGTGTGGGCATCTCTCCTGGTCTGAGTGAGACGAGTCCTGCAACATCAGTCCTCAACGATGCTTGAAAATAAACCCAGGGTCTGTTTGAACAGAAGTGTTCTTCTCTTTGAATTTTTGATACTTCTGAGGAGGGCTGTTTTTCTCGTCTCATCTGTGTGAACAAGTGGAGTTTCACTTGTTTCTTTGTCCCATATTAAGGTGACTGCTGAAATGGAGAGGGCTTTGCCTGGCCTGCTTACCCATTCCCTGTGTCCTTAACTAAAACTGAGCAGTACAAGACAGTTGCTTCCAGGTGTAATCTTGGTTAACCCTCAGCGCCTTTCCCTTCTCATGGCCTTTGCTATCAGCACTCAAGAAAAAACACAAGGGGAAAATGATAAAAATTGATTTCTGTTTCACTAGAAATATTTCCCCTTTTGGCCACAGACTGAGACTGTTCTGACTCTAACCGGTCCTCCCTGGGGTTTGATAACAGTAGCTCACAGGAGGCTCTAGCTTATCTGAAGACCAAACAGTAAATTTCTCATTTCCGCTTAGTGGTGAGGTGTTTAATTGCTGCTTAGTTTCGCCAGTCAAGTAATTCACATTGATGTGCTAAAAGCAGCCACTAGCAGTTAAGCTTGCATCCAGGGGCTGTGGTGAACAATCCTGACATCTTTTTGCAAGCAGCAGCTCTGCAGGCTGAGAGCATTCAAGTTTCTCCTCTCGAGTGGGCAAGCAATCTGTAGAAAATTAAGTCTGAAAAGCCATGAGAGGTTGTGAAAGGCAGCTTAAGGAGAGAGGCTCTATTGGGTGAAATTTCTTGTCCTGCACAAATTCAGGTTGCAAATTAAAGGGTTGACACCTTACTGGTAATTTAGAGGGAGAAGAATTGTTTAAATACAGTGAGACAGAGTTAAACAAGGAACTGAGGTTATTAGCTTCATAAAATCCACGCAAGTTTACGTATCTATTGAGCGAATGCTGTCCTTAAGGACGTAGCAAGGTATAGATGTAGGTAGCTATGGAGATGGCTCAGTGCAGAGTCTGTAACTGTGCTTAGTGGACTCAGTCCTCACTTGCACTACTGTAAATCGGGAGAAACTCTTCCAAAGCCTAAAGCCCCGCCTTGCATGGCTATTTGCACTTCTTGGTAGTGGGTGTAAAATGTTGCTGCTAGTTCAAAATCGTAGGAAATTCTGACTCGGCAATTTGAATCTGCCCTGTTCTCTGTGGAGTAATTTTGGCTTTGCAGCAAAGTAGCACAAGCAAATAGTCTGGTCTTTTTTTTTTTAATTTACTTTTTTTTTCTCTCTTTGTGGTCTTGTCTCTTCTGACTGTCTGATACTGCCAACCCTGCGTGGGAGCTCCATGCACAAGATGCAGAATACTCTGCTCGTATCTGAGCATAGGTACAGAGGCTGCGCAACTTGGAGGCAGATAAACAATTTGTTTTCATGAGTTAGAAATGGCCAGATAACTCATGAGTGGCAGAGCACAGCAGAGCCAGAGTCAATGATGCATGAGTGTACCAAAGTGGGGGAAAGAAGTTGCCTGCTGCAACTTTTCAGGCTGGCTGCTGTGCTGGATGGGGAGTTACAGTTGTACCGTCCTGGGGGCTGTCTGTGCGTGTTTTATTGTGGTCACTGTAGAGCCTGTAGCATGCTGGATTATTAGGGAGCGATCACTGGGTTTTATTTTCTTGGTGGGTCACACCATCAGTGTTGTTGGAGCACTGCTTTGGCACTCTTGCAAAGGTCAGACTTCATGACTTCATGGTTGCCACAGAGCTCAAGAAATAATTTGCTTATTTAAAATATGCAGTCAACTGATTAATATCTTAAGAGGTGCAATTGCTGTAATTGGAGACTAGATAATACAAAGCTGCCGCTCATGTTTAGCATGACAGTCTTCTCCAGTTCAGATAATGCAAATAGACACAAAGAAATAAACCAAGGTCAGTAATAACAGCTGCCTGATATTCAGACTTCAGATGTGAGGGTCCCTAAATGAAATGAAAGCCTGGGAGTATGAAATAGCCACACAACTCCAGAAACTCACATCTTAGAAAAGGGCCTATGACTCCTGCTTCCAAGCTCATCTCACCCTCTGTGCAATACTGCAATCTGATGGCAGTTTGAGAGATGATACTCCCCTTGTCTTTGAGTAAATGAATGTATGAGTTGAAAGGAAATGGTAGCATGGTCCACCTGAGAGCTACTACCTAGAACAAAGTTTATCCATATTTTTTTAGCTCCAAGTAGTTAATTAGCAGATTACTTGTTTAA
Organism: Astur gentilis; assembly: GCF_929443795.1. NCBI lineage: Eukaryota > Metazoa > Chordata > Aves > Accipitriformes > Accipitridae > Astur > Astur gentilis. Next base: position 41,020,371 of record NC_064882.1, on the reverse strand, counting down.
AGAGAACACACGCCTACCCCAAAACAAACTCCCTCTAAACTCCACACCACTTGGCTGAAACCCTTGGTGGTTTTTCGTACCCAGCCCCCAGCTGTTTGCATTCATCTGAGTTTGATGTCTTCAAATTGAGAACCACAAACCAGAGAATCGATATCATCTACTGAGCACAGCACAGTATAAACACAATCAATTAATTCCTTTATATGGAAAAGGAGCTGGAATCCAGCTCATCTCCTCTCTCAGGCAAATTATAGCGATAAGAGAGTTTCCCTGAGCTGAAACCAGAAGCACCAGCTTTCTGCGCACTTAACCTATAATCGTCTCTAACATGCATGGAGTTAAGTGACATGCAATTTTATTTACAAGAGCTCCATTATCTTTAATCAGCTTTTACATAATTTCCCTTGTATCTGATTGTTTTGGTTTTAAATATGTAAAATGTTTCCTTTCCATGCCTGTGTAGCCAAAAGCTGAAGAATTAAATATTATGGTCACAAAGGTACTCGATTCATTGCTTTAGCAATGTGAGTAGTGAGAACAGGAATACACAAACATGTTTGCAGGGGAAGAATTTTGAACCATTTAAGTATCTTTCCCACAGCTATGCCCTAAAATACTTTACTAAGTAAAACAAACATTTTATGAAACTGTAATATAATCCACAGCAGTAGGAATAAACAAGATGATAGAAACCAGAGGAGAGAGGCCTTTTTGAATAGGCTGTTTAAAGAAAAAAAAAAAAAAATGGTGCAGATGATGTGCTGCTTATCACTTTCACTTCAGACCAGCTTTTTAGGTCTGGATGCTGTTATATGCTAAAATTTGTAGAAATTTAAGGGAGTAAATAAATCTCTGCAATCCTTATGAATTAAGCATTTATGTACCTTAGTGAAAGGCTGTCTTCACTTTTCTGAGGGCTGAAGATGGTCAGCTATGCACAAAATTTGACAAGAAGAGCAGCCTTTCGAAGCCTATAGCCAGTAGAGAGAAGCAGTTAATCCCATGCATCTAAATGCTTCATTGGAGTCTGGACTCCAAGCAGGGCACTTCAGTCCAAGGAAGAGATGGGCCAACTAATGAGAGAATAGAAGCACGCTAATAAAATGATCAAAAACCCCTTAGATTTTTAAATATTTAAAGAATATTTCATTCTTTTGTTTGGGTTAAATAATGCTGGTATATTCTTCAAATACTACATATTACATCTTGTTGCAGGAGATGAAATTATGTACTGCTGTGTTCATGAGCTCAAACTGCATTCAGTGTTGCAAATTAGGAAAACTTTTTATGGGTAAGGATGGTGAAATGCTGGAATATGCTGGCTAGGGAAGTATTGGGGTCTCTGATGTTAGAGATATTTAATAAGTCAGGTAACTGTCTGTCACGAATGACTCAGCTGTATCTGACCCTGTTTTTGGAGAGCAGGATAGCTATGATGACTCTGCATGGTGCTCTGGAGCCCTAATTTTCTGCAGTTCAGCGTGGGCATCTCAAGGCTGGTCACTAACATACACCTGAGTTTGGGAAAAAAAATACACCCCTACCTCCCCGCTGAGCATCTCACAGGTGTGACATGTCCTGGGAACTATGTTCCTGCAGACAGCTGCCTCTGTTTTTGACACCAAGAACACAAACATGCCTCGTGCCTGTCTGATCTCCTCTCTGTTCTCTCCTGTGCTGGTTTCAGAGCTTTAGATCTCTACCACCCCTGTCTGCAGATTGCCTACTTGTGGGTAGGATCTCTCTCTTTTATAAGTATTATTACTTATTCAAGAGCCAGTAGAACCTAAGGAAACCTTTACTGAGCAGGTGAACACAGATTTTTTATTTTTTTTTTTTTCACAGCTCTTAACTTGACAGATCTCCATGGTTATGGCTCCTTTTCACCACTTCACCTGCAAATAGCATGTTGCTGCCCAGCACATGAAGGTGTTACTGCTCTTCAGAGGGAAGATTTCTTCCAGCATGTGATAGGCATTAAACAATGTCTTCTATTTTTAACTTTTTTTTTTCTTAGAAACAGCTGACCCATTTGGTTGAAACTTTCCACAGTACACTTACCAGAGACACAAACATGAAAAGAAAAAAAAACCCCAGCTTATAAGATTAAAGTTTGCCAGATCTATGAGCAACTGGAAGCAGATTTTATATATGGAATGTCAGTTAACCATGGTAATTGGCAAATCCTGGGAGTGCCTAGATGGCATATGTAAGATACGGTGGCACGTGTAACGTCTGCCTCAGGTCTTCCTTTTGCCCAACCAGAGCCTTCTGGTGGTCAAAGCCCTGACAGCCGTGTTGCTAAATATCCAAGCAAAGGGATTTTCCTTTCATTGTGTCAAAGTGCTGAAAGCCTTCCTATTCACTTGTATGTGGCTGTACCATGTACGACAGCTGTCAACAGGTCAGACTGGATCCTGGAGCGGAGATACCAGCGAGAACAGCTTCACGCTTAGGTTTTCCCTATTGCAGCACTCTACTCTGTTGCTTTTGTACCTTTGGAAACACCTTGTAAAACCACTGGAGCGTAAGATTGTCTCTCCCCACCCATGCCTGAGCATCTGTCTAACCAACTATAATTGCCTCCACCTAAAACCCCTCTCATTTTAAACACCGCTTCCTTGCAGGGGCGTTTGGAGTTTTTGCTGCTTCTGGTGGCAGCGTGTCGGGACTGAAAGGCAGCTAACGGGGATGGGTTCCCTCCTGCTCTTCACTGGTGATGCTGCCTGTTGGCTTGGATCCAGGATTTGCTCAAGTGCTTTCACGTCCCGCCACGGGTACGGAGCAGCCCCTGGGTCATGAAGCCACCTGGGAACAGCCAGAAAGGAGAAGCTGCCACTGGGTCAGCCAGGAGATCAGCTCGGCTCACCTCTCTGCGTGCCTGGGCGAGGAATCGCCGGGCAGATTTGTCCCGAGGAAGCGTTAAGCAGTCGCGCTCAGCAGCATTATGTTTTCCAAGACAAAATGCTCTTGCTCGTATTGACCAGGATAGGGTCCCCTCTTGCCATCTGCCACGCAGCCTAATTGCTTCACCCGGCCTTGATTAGCAACTCAGGATTCGAGAATCCCGAGAGATGTGGTGTAAATCCTTTTCTTCCCGGCTGTTGTATGCGACGTGCTGGTCGTCGCCACCATGACTCCCTGGGAGCGGTGCCAGTAATCCCTCCCATGGGCTAGGTGCGTAGCCCAGGGATGCGAGCCTCTGCAGCCTGCCCTGTCCTTGGCTGCAATCGCAGGTGCCAGCAACCGTGAAACCCCGGGGACTTTCGCTTAGTTTCCTCTTGAACCTTAAATGTACAGCACCTTGCGCAGAGAGGTCCTGAGTCGTCACGAGTCTCAAGTGGGTGATGTTTGTTTTCCCTCTGTTGCCTGTTCCCTTTCTGGAAGAAGGAAGATCAATGGACTATTTCAGCTCACATGACCTCTGGGAACAGAGGATGCTGCCAGAGTATATTTTTTTTAAGAAAGGGGAGGAAAAAAGGGAAAGAAATAAAAAAATTTAAAAGTTTAAATACAGCTTCTTCCATGACCCCTCTCCAAAACCAATATTATCCTAATAAAATAATGTGTCGCTTGTATTTTTTTTTTTCCTTAACAAGGACTGTGAGTTCATTTGTTTGTTTTACATTGCCTGCTCGGAACAGTGTAGCTCTATGAGGTTAAAGAGATCCTCTGAGAAAGATCCTATTGATTTTAATTACCGAGAAACAGCCCACAGGGACAAAAGGACTTTGGCTGTTTATTTAGCCATCGCTGTGCTGCAGTATTGTGTAAGGAGAGATCAAATCAGTTGCCCTCATTATTACAATAATAATAAGGCAGAAAAGGTGCTTCAGGGCCTCAGGATTTTTTTTTTTTTTAAGAGGCAATAACCTCCACCACTCCTCCCACTAATAAAAGGCAGACTTGAGGAACAAGGAGCAATTACTATTAGTCAATATTAATTCAATTACGCTCCTGTTATTTATATCTTGGAAAGGATTGTTTAATATTTTAGAAATATCCCAACCAAACCAGGGGCCACATCTGTTCTTTTACGGATTGTATTTTATCACTGCTAAATGCATATTGAATGGTTTCTACCTCCTTTGGACTAAAGCTAAAGTTAGTTAGTTATTCAGCATAAACAGCAGCTAAATCATGTACCCAGTGGTACAATGAGTGTTTATAATAGTATCTGGGTTGAGAATACACATACTTGGGTGTTAAACTGGAAAACCTCCAGGGATGAGCAAGCGTTACTTGCCCGGGATCTCTTCCCACCCATTCTGGACTAACCCCAAGCCAGATTTATAGTGGTCTTGGTGAGATCAGAAATCCGTTTGTTCTGCTTATGGTCTTTGCTCCCTTTATTTTTTTGGAGCCTACACCTCTAAGTTGGTCCCTGCTTTGTGACTTGGCATGCATTGCCTCGTGAGAATTTAGTATTTCCTCACAGGTATTCTCTTGCTTAAACACTTTTTAATGAATGCTTGATACTTTTGGCCAGAAGTGCCCAAACAGCCAAATTACAGTGCTTTACGTGAACTGTGTCTCAGAGCTCACTTGTGCCTTAAAGAAAAATTAGCCCATATTCTTGTTGGCATTGATCTTGTAAAACTGTACCTGAGCGACCCAAAAGCAATCCAGCAGATGGGTGCACGCAGGGGCTGGTTGGATAAAAGTTAGTGTTTTAACATGGAGGTGAGCAAAGCTGGAAACAGTTGTTGAGGACAGAATTGGTCTTTCAAACACTTTGGCCAGGCAGCGTGTAGATGCACCTTGTTATTGGTATGGAAAAAACCAACGGAGCCGCAAGTCATTGAAATGAAGCTGTAATTTAGCTGTGGTCTGTGGGAGCCCTGTGCTTGTTGAGGACTCCGCAGGAGGGCTTTAAAGAGAGCCCAGGGACAAGCAGTTTAGCTGTCAGCATCATTTGCAGTCTTCTGTGCAAAAGGCATGGCAGAAGTTGACTCAATGTCTGTGCACCAGCTCAGCCACTGACTTCACACTTAAGGGTTTTCTTTATTTTCCTTTAAATCATGGCACTAGGAAAGGATTTCCTGGTTCTTGTTCTGCTTCAGTTGAAGCTTTTTGAACTTCAGAAGGTGTCACTTGGTTTTAGCTATTTGAGTCACCCTCTGGGCCACCAAATCTGTGTTTCGCTGACTAATTGTGTGAGTAATAGAGATCCTAAGTATTTCAAGCAGAGAGGTTTCAGCTGGTAAGGTTAATGCAGCACACCACTGGGCATGTGTTGCAGGTCGGTCCCTTGTTTAAATAATATGTTGTTCTGCTAATGGTGTTTCCTTAAATGTCCAAAGATGGTGTAGATTTGGCCAGAAGGCTACAGAGGGCATGTTTCTGAGCTGAGAGCTGCAACATTGCCCTGAGATGTGAGTAAGCTCTTCCAGTACAGGAGCTTTCCCAGTGGCTTGCTTTTACAAGGTGGCTTAAAACAGTCAACTTAAAATATCTTAGTAATATTTTTCCTTTCTGTCAATGTATCAGTCTACTGCTTGACCAGTTATCCACAACAGAGTGCATCAACTCAACTAGATTGTCTTTGCCACGCTCACTTTTTAACTGAATTTAACTGAAATAGTCTGTTCCTGACTGGTAAGAGCCACTGTTGACAGTGAGGGTAGGAAGTAGCATAAATGGATTTAGAAAGATGACGAGCAGCTAATAACAAAAAATCTAAGACAGTTTAAAAATTGCGTTTTAGGTCTTTAACTGCATCCCAGGTTTGAAGACTGCATGTTTCATACTTCCAGTTTTTCCAGTAAGAATGTGGACTAGGAACATCCTTTACATTTTCCATTATATGGCCATGATTTATGCTATTTCTGTTCTATCTGCTCTATTCTATTTTGTGACGTATCCTATTTCTGTGATCTATTTCTGTGATCAACCCACACCTCAGAAGTTGTCAATATAGAAAGTCTGTGTCTAAGACGAAAAGTAGAATAATTAAGCTTATTTTCAATGTGATAACATAGAGGAAGGATGGATGATGACACTGTTTTGGGCTGCAGATTCTGTGAAGGAGGTGTCCCCTAATGAGAAGTCAGAATTAGCTAATGGAGAAGTAGCTGCAATTAGTAGTTTGGGAGAAATTGATTTCTAAGGAAAGATTAAGTCTTAAATGTATAGAGTGGAGATAAGCAAGTACAAAATGCAGGACATGTTGACAGTCTGTAAAACAGTATGTAAACATCATGGATGATCAAGGTTTATTCTGTGAAAACTGGGACTGTGAATTGGGGTGTTGGCTGCTTGTCTGGATATATCCGAGTATGCTTTTTTAGACAAACCTTTTCAGGCAGCCAGTAAATTCTAGCTGAGTTGCTGTAGCAGTATACAGCACAAGGTAGGCTAACTGGCCAGGTATTTACTCAGGTTTTTTTATTTTGAAATTTGCACTGGGATGACATTTTCTGAAGTTTCCAGGTACAGTCTCCCTTTCCAGATACCTGGAGTTAAGAGCTATGCTCCAGCTACACTGAGATTAACAAAGAATTAACCATAAATTGGACCATGACTTCAGGTAAAGTTCTTCCTTTCATCAGTGGCTTAACTCCCCACTGGTAAACTGTACTCCTTCTCTTGTCTGTTTAAGTTCTAAACCTATTTTAAGTTCTTTCTTGGTAAGACCCATGAAATGATTTCTTTAGTGTCCCTAACTCAGCCCTCAATGTAGAGGTCAACCTTGGTAACATTTCTCCAGTGCCTCCTCGTTAGTCCCAAAGACTAATGTTTGCCTTTTGCCCTCTTCTCAGTCCTCCTCTTATCTCCCATTTCCCTGTCTTTTCACCTCTATGTCTGTCTCTCTGTCTATTCCATCGGCATACAAAGTATGCCAGTCTCTTTCATATATTCTGGATTTACCTCCCACTCTCTTCTTGCTCACCTCTGGTTTTGTCCCCAGCTCATGTGAAGGGGCATCTACTGCTGCTGCTTCAGCTTCTGCTTTTCTGAAAACCTTTTCCCTTACTGCAGTACTTATCTTTTCAGTAAGGATGAAAAACCCGTGTAACTCACTGCTGCTTTGAGCTAAAGGGGCTGTTGAAGATCCAGAGAGAACTCGTGCCACCTCTATGCATGTTCGCTCCTAGTGCTCCTTATACATCAGCCAGCTTGTCTACTGCCTGCCCTATGGGGCTATATGTTAAAAATATACCCAGAGCCTAAGCTCTTTTGGGCAGAGACTCTCTCCTAGCTGGGGGGTGTGTCTGAGAAATTTCTGGGAAACGGAGTGAAGCTCTCTCAGATTTCTCCAGTATTTGCCACCTTCTTTTGTGGGCTAATTCTTACCTGGGCATATGAATATTTATATATCTTAGGTAGACATAATGTGAATGGTATTGATTGAGTCTTGCAAGGGAATTTTGCTTGCTTCTATGGAAATTCACAGGTGGGGCCCAATCCCCAATGAATTTACAGACGATCAGGTCATTATGCTTGGGTGGCTGTATGACAGCATTGCAGAATAAAAAAATCTTGCTGTTAAAAGCACTTTTGAATCAGGAGGAGAGAATAAAAGGAGTCTCTCGTTCACCCTTTTCGTCATGGCTTTTGGTTATGGTTATAGCTTAACATAACTACCCGTCAAACAACCGTGTATTTTTATGATCACATGTAGGGTGGTTAGTGGTTGCATAGGCACAAAAGATTTAAAGCTGTTCTCTTTTTGTTTTTTCTTTTTGAAAGCTACATTAATTGTTCGGATGTCTGAGCATCTGCCCGATATGCATTGTTTCCCCTGCAGACCAAGGAAGACAATAGCTAAATACAGATTTATTGAACAGGCAAACTATAAACCCTGAAGTTAGCACAATATTTTAATGGAAATCATACTTTGTCAAAGGAACATGTATGAAATTTTGTTGCTGGAGATTACAGTTCATCAGTACCAGAATTAATTAAAAATATCCCCTAAACTTGGCCACTGCTCTGCAGTTTCTATATATAGTTATTTAGCTTTATAAACTAATGGCTAATTGCAGGGAGGCATATGTCTTTTATTAATTCAAATGCATAAAATGAAACATCGTACTTTGTAAAGAAATTCACTTTTCTGTTAACTCATCCCTTCAATTTCAGTGGCAAAATGGTCTTTAAAGAATTCTTCAGCTTTCATTTTATGTATTTTTACAGTGTTAACTGGTGAAAGCTGATTCATTATCCGCTGTCCTAAGTTTACCTACTCCCAATAACTCACAAGTTCAGGTCACCCTGCAGTGCCTCCTTTCGCCTTCGCTCAGATACCATGTCTAACTGAATGGAATTGACCTGTTTAAGGCCTCTTCACTCCAACTAAATTATTTGATCATAGCCACAGACATCTGTTTGGGGCAGTAATTGGTTGTTTATAAGAGTAGAGGAGAGCCACCAGCAGCAACAGCAGCGGCAAGACAATAAAGGCAAGGGACAAGCATGGAGGGCATGTAGACAGGTCCTGACAGACCACTGTCTGCTGGAGATAAGCAATGCAGATTAGTTATATGCACTCTATCTCACCACTGGGGCCTAATAATCCCCTTTAGCACTCATTCACAGTTATGTAGCAGACAGAAAACTAATACAGGGGGGAATCTGGTCCTACTGCCTCGCCACAAATCTCAGACACAGTTTCTGGAATCTGCGGGATTTTACCGTACAATTAGTTTTAAATGTCAATTTCATGGCAGCTCATGAGATGGAAACTAGAAGAATAGTAGGTAAAGATACCCATTGCAAACTAGATTATTTGAGAGCGAAAGATGGCTATTCAAGATGTGGCTGTTACTACTGCTTCCTGCCTTGACAGCGGCGGTGTGAACATTGAGGTAAAGGTAAAGGATGACAAAAATGTAACTTGAGGGGCTGAATTGCTGGGAAAAAAAAATGACATGGCATTTCTGCACTGTTTGTGTACAGCGAGGAGACAACGTGGATTTTAATTGATTTGCAAAACCTTGTTGCAATTATCATGGAACACAAGATGGTCGCACTTGAGGGTGACTTGCAAGGGCAGCAAGCATGAAAAGTAGTGCGCAATGTATTAGGTTTGTCCTGTTAAAGCTGCACATGTGTTTTCCCTTACTGTCAAACCAAAACACATGACACACTTCATGGGTGCTGCCAGTCAGGTTTAAAGGAGACTGGAGATGCTGGGATTTGATTAAGAGATGTTTGCCATGTTTGCATTCAAACGTTGAATCAAGTAATTTTTAACTACACGCACACACACACACACAAAAGTGTTTGCAAAAGCAGAAATGCCTGAATAAGGCTTATTTTAGTTCAATTCCCTTCTGCAGAAAGTAGGAGAAAAATATATGATCACATACTGTTTTTTCACATACTGTTTTTCCACAGCCAGCCGTAATTCTAGCACTGCTGTTTTGATTGCTCAACTTTGCAACCTTAACAATTTTAGTTTAAATGCACACTCAGCGTGAGCATAATCACACACATCTGCTAGGTGGCCTCTTTCAGAGCCTATCTGATGAAATGGGGAGAACCACACTCTTCGTCGCTGGCTGTTGATCAGACCCACATGCAGCCAGGCAGACACAGAAAATCCGCTCGCATAAAGGCTCCAGCAATACGACCACCTCCTATAGACATGTGTCGTCCCAGTATTATAGATCCAATGACTTTTCTACTGTGCCACACTGTCCTGTGTTCTGCATGTGGAGAACTGTAGGGAGAAATTGCTTTCTGAAATTATTACAAGTTTTGAAGTATACTGATGCTGGTTTTTGTAAATTGATCTGGATTGCTAAGTATTTCCAGGGTGTTCTCATATTGTAAGGTCACTCACATAGAGGTCAAGATCTTTCCTAGGAGCAACTGCTTTCTGAAGTCCATCAAATTACTAGAAGGTTCCTATTAATTTTATTTTCATATTAAAAGTTTGCAATTTGCCAAGAGATTGATATTTGTTACAGTTCTGAGCCAGTGCAGGGAAGGAGAGCATGCATAGACTGATATTAAGACTGACGGATTCTGGGACGTTTGCTTGAATCCCAGAAACACAGATTAGTGGGACATGGTGCAGGTGATGGAACCAGAAGATTGTCATAAATGTGGTTATTGTTAAGCTGTGCCACTCGTTCCATGGAAGCCATGGATGTGCCACTCATTTCATGGTCCCTCTCAGTAGGATGTAAATATGTGCTCATATGCAAATGGGTAAGAAATACTATTCTCCAGAAGTGTCAAGGTTTTAGTGGTGCAAAGAAAGTGAATCTGGCTCCTGAGCTTTTCAAGTCCTGCTTCTATATGCAAATAATCATGAAAGCTGATTGTAGGCACCAGTGGGAAAGGAAATCTCATCTCAAACCACTTTCTTTGAAAACATTCCTACTACTCAAAGTGATATTTTTAAAATTTTTCAGTTTACAGTTTGTATTGAAAAAAAATTCTTATTATTATCCAGAAGCCAACAAAAGGATCCACACTGCATTATTCTACTAGTGACAAAGTGCTGCATCTTACTGCTAATGACATCTTTACTTTGATGTCCATTTATTCTCTTTATTAGCAGAGATAAACTTTCATGAGCCAAAACTCCTTTTGTGTCTTCAGCATGTTTGTTGTCTTTTCACCCTTCCTCCCTTCTGGACCCAGTGGGGAATTAGCAACACACTGAAAATTCACTTTTCTGAGTCTCTTACTATAATAAAGTAAAATACCTGCTTGTAGTGCATATAGGGTACCTACTACATAGTGGTGGTAAATACTTTTGCTGCACATAATGGCTTGATCTCCCGAAAGAATCCCCATCGCTCTTTCTCTTTATCATTTTGTTTGGGTCTCCTTGTTTCAGTTCTGTTTTGGCTGTGTTGAGCCTCATGGGTGTTTTTGACATAGTATGTACACTGCCCAGGCGTTACCAATCATGGGGTTATCCTTCTTCCTCTGATGAGAGGTAAGGTCTTCGTTGCCAGCCTCACAAGCGCACATGGTTTCTGATGTGTATTACTGGAATTACATGCATTTTTTTGGGGGGGGGCTGAGTAATGAAAATTGCTGACCTAAAAGCTTGGAATTGTCTTCTCTGTTTAAGCAATACCATTTTTAATTTCTTGATCAACGTGCTTAATCAATCTTTGCCACAAAAGAATTTTTGCAGACATCTTTCTCTGTTCGATATTGTGTGTTGGGTATCCCAATATCCCATTCATGTTCTGCACAGCTCCTTCTCCACATGCATCTCCAAGAAGTCTTGTGTTTCTGGCATGGATTTCACGTGCAATATGGAATCTGATTTGGAAGAACCATAAAATTTTCAAGGGACATAAAACTTGCGTGCAGAAGGCACTTCTATTGAGTTTTCTTAGTTAATTATAGGAGCTTCAAAACTCACCAGTAAGGGACAAAATCCTCAGCCACTGTAAATCCACATAGCTCTGTTGAAATCAGCAGGGCTTTGCTACTTTACACATCTGGTCCATGGTTTTTATCTGGGAATTTTTTTATTCTGCATTGCCAGCTAGAGAGTTATTGTGCAAGCAGGCTGTAAAGCACAGCAATGTTTTTGACTCCATCTACATGTCCTGTATTTGTTATCTAATTGCCAATAGACTGAACTGCAAAGGGACTGTATTTTTCAGCCAAACGACCTGTAAGTAGCAGGAAATCTTATGCTCTTACCTCTTTGGCCAAGACAAGAGCATCCACATTTTACATAATGAGAGAAATCAACTGTTCTTTATCGGTGCTTTTTGTGCAATTGCAAATCTTTAAAGCCTAGCTGCTGCTTGGATTTAACAACTGCATCCCAGCCCTCCATGCATCAGAAACACGCAGGTTGCTTTTATACAGCTGCAGTGAATACCATTAGTTGTAACTAGATTGAGCTAAAATTCAGCCTCAGATGTTCACACAGGGATCCCTGGCTGCTTACAGGGAGCAGTGTGCTTCCGTTCAAGAGGGCATTCATTTAGCTTCAAGTTACGTTACAATTAAATGATAAATTAGCGATATGAAGACAAATTACAGTGTCTCTTGTCACTCCAGATTTCTCGGTGGTTGCAGACTCTGCAACTATACAAACAGCAGAACTTAAGTCCTTATTCATGCGCTTTGTTGCGGGGTGTGCAGAAGCACCTCTCAGGCTGCAGCCCCAATTTCATATCCATAACTGTAGTCTCTTATGTGGACATGCGAGCAGACCTGATTCCTTGTTACTGCACTGTGTCTTCCCCAGTCCCACCCAGTTAAGGTGTTGCAGGAGTGACCTCCACGATGGGTATGTTTTCCTCCTGGGAATCCATCTGGAGATGCAGATTGCATCTTCTCAGTCCCACACCCCTTGTCAGACCCCAGCCAGAGCTCTGTCTTGCAGATGAGGAATCTCAGAGGTATAACAGAGAATGTGCTGGGACTTCTAATGAAATAATAAATTACAATTACAGCTGTTAATAATTATCCTTATTACCACAGTCCATTCAGATGAATACTTGCATCAGCCAGGTTTCCAGTTCTGCAGGATTTTTGCCTGTCTGATTTGGTGGGGTGTCCTGCTGTCTCTCTGCACCTAAGGCAATGGTTGGTGTCCTCTGGCTTATCCTCCACTTCTTCAGAAGGACAGTTCAGCTTAATGTTCAATCTAGTTTGTCTAATTATTCAAGCGTGGGCTCCTAATAGCACAGATTAGTCAGATCAGCAGGTGGGCTTCAAATCAAAAATATAATAATTGATATCACATTGGCCAGTCTAATCGACACAGGCTGATAGCATCTGCTTTACTCTGTGCTTTTGTATTGTGAATCAAATCTCCAAATTGAACCAAACTATTTCTAGGAGTCATATTATCACCACTTGGCTTTAGCAGCCCTTGTGAGCTCTCACAAGATCCCTAGAGATAGAAAGCAATATGCGTTCCTTTCAGTTAAATTTTGTTTGGTTTTCAAGTGAAAAAGAGCCCCAAGAAATACAGAAAAGCCTAAGCTGTCTTCCGACGTAACATGTCTGGCTATGTTATAACTAAAAGATAAATATTCACCTTTTAGCTTTTTTCTTACCCTCCCCCCCTTTTTCCTTCCCCCCCTCTTTTTCTTTTTTTTCTTCCTTTTTCCTTATTACCATAGTAACTTCCAGTAATGTCTTATATAAGACGACCAACCCCATCACAAAGGATTTATTTGCTCTCGTGTCCCCATCTCAGCTTGAAGTCACGTGCAATGCAGCCTCTTATTTTGATTTTGCTTTCCAAATAATCAGGTAGTTTTTATTTTCAAGTAGTGCCAAAGAAGTACTATTGGCTCCTGAAGCAGGTGGTGGTGAATTTTGTGCAGTTCCATAGCTCCTGTAGCACATTACTCTGCTGCCCTTCCTTAACTTTGGTGAGGCTCCATCTCCCGTGTCACCTGGTTTGGCACAACGCGTTTCTGTGACCCAGAAAAGCGGAGCTCCTGGCCGTTGCCTTCATCCCCAAATTTCAGGTGACTTCCTAGTAATCCAGGATTTAAATCGTGGGGACCTAAGGACTGACCTTTTCAACTCCACTTCTGTTGCAGTGTGGTGATCAGGGGGTAGTTTATTCTGCGCTGGTCTGGGTCTGCCAGAAGGACATTTAGACGTGAGCCTCACTGACATCAGCGCGGGGCAGCCTCCCACCACCTACCCTGAAGCAGGACCTTGAAGTTGCTCAGGACCTGCCTTCCGGTCTGCTTGTAGTATGCTGGGAATTGGCTTTTGTGCCAAATTACACTGTATTTATTTTGTAATTTATCTGGGAATTGATGAAGAGCGCAAACAAGGGACATTGGTCATCATCTGCCTACGTGTGACGGCGTGTGCTGCCAACCGAGCGATGATGGGAAGTATCATTTCTGGATGCTGCTGAGGTTTTGTGTAGAACTGATTGTAATTCCCTCATTGTTACCTTGTGGTTCTTATACTAATTTGTTACATACTCCTCTTTTTCTCTGAGTTCTTATACCATTGTGAACCTTAGGGGCCAAGGCATCTTTTGTAGCGTTTTTATTATATCTACCCTACCCGCTGCTGTTGTAGTACAGCCAATTGGTGAAGTTCATCACATGATTCATGGCATGAATGTCTTCTTTTAACTTGATTACTTGGCTTTTAAATGCTTTTATAGACAAACTTACTCTCATTTGCTTTGTCTGCTCGCATATGTTATAATAAAGTACATAGCAAAGAACGGTGAAGAAAGAGTTTGAATACAGAATTTGGCAGTTCAGCATGCAAACTGACACAGGATGATTTCAGCTGAAGGCAAAACCTTTCCAAGGCAAAAGCTCTGACGATATGGTTTTTATTCCTGATGATTCAGCTAATCTTTAGTTTCTCCTAGAAAAGCTTATTTCACACAGTTTACATTTATGTCTTATGGATTCACAGTGGTTTCCACTGAGACATTTCAAAATGCTTCACAGATTTTTACTTTTCATAACCCTTTTACGGATTTGGCAAGTAGTACTATCAGTTTCATAGGTGGGAAGGACTGATGCTGAGACAGTGAAATGACTTGGCCGTGGCAAGTGAGAAATTATCTGACGTGAGGAACTCAGCCCCTGGCCTTTTGCCTCACAGCTCTGTACCTTGACCATAGGCATCAGCTCTCAGTCATCAGCAAAGACCAGTGACGGAGTCTGGTTCCCATTTCCCTCTGACAACCTCTTGGCAGTACTCCCTTGTTCTGGCCAGGTCAGTGTGCCTGCTACTTCTCCAGTTCCTAGAGAAGCCAAATAATGCGGGAAATTGTGAAGAAGTGAAATATTCTTTACAATGTTTGTCTCGGGCACTGATTTCTTGCTTAAAAAATGGATCTACTTTCTCCTAATAAAGTCACGTGGTTATTCCATTCCTCTGCCCCACAATTTAGATGTGTATGGATTTTCCTTGGTATAGTACCAGAAAAGGGTGAGTACTTTTCTGCCTACTGTAATAAGTGATAATTATATAATAACAGAATTAAATTCATGGCTTTAATTGTTCTCCAAATTTTGAAGGGAACTAAAAAAAGCATACTGATTATATTTTACTGTGTATTTCAATGCTAGGTGAGTAACTTGGATCAGGGGATTATCTCCTTTTAATTTCTAATACATTGACCTCACTACACCGTGTTAAGACAAGGAAGGAAACCAGGTAAGATAGATGAAAACCATAGTAATTGCAGGGCAAGAATCAAGTCTGAGGGGACAGCTTTTGGGGGTCAGGAAATGAAATGTGTTCACAGTTCTGTTAGTAATTTACATTGTTACAGAGATATTTGAGCTCTTGGACTCAAAACATTTTTCAAACTGAATATGAATGGGATAAGAACTTGAGACCTTGGGGCCATCTGAAAATCCCAGGAATCCCCAGGAAACAAATTTTGACTAAATGTCCTAGAGAGTTCCCACATTCTTGCTATGTCCAGCAGAGAAATAATAGTTGCAAAACACCGGGGTGACAGCGCCCTTATTTCAAAGACCTTTGAATTTTTTACTAGCAGGAGGTTTTTCTAAAAACACACGGATATGAATTTAAAAACCTTTGCCACAGGGTCAACAGAGAAGCTGCATGTTCTATATATTAGTAGTGATTCAACTTAGGGGCTTGGGCTAAATTTTAGACCCAAGACCATTTTGTGCATCACTCTTGAGGTCAACAGGACTTGGGCAAATGCAAAATGCGCCACGTGGCAAATGCTTTACTTGCTATGTGTTGAATGGAAAGCTTATTTCATAACAGGCCTGGATCAAGAACTACATGTGGGTGTTATCTCTAAAGCTTAACTCAGCCGTTCAGCACAGGCAGATTGCTTTTAAACTCAAGAGAAAGTGACTAGCTAGGGAACTAGGGAAGAATATTCATTTGTTTTACAACCAAAGGTGCCTTTATCTTCAGATACTCAAATGCGAAAGTATATTTGTCTCCCACCGATGAAATATAATATTGATGTCACCTCCAAGAAATATAGTGTAATGTATTGCTTTTCCTTGTGTTTTGCACTTTATGTAAACATGCAAACACCCATGACACCCCACTATGATGGCAGCCAATAGACTAAACACTTACCCTCGCTGCTGTTGTGTAACCGTGGGCAATTTATCTAAGTCTCACCTCTCTTAAAACACTTTTATCAAAATTGGCGGTCAAACAGCACTGAACCATGGTGGCCTCAATCTTAAATGCTGTGGTGCAGATTTTAATTTGGGAAAGATTAATGCACTCTCAAGTGTTAATGCCACAGCTTTCTGTTATCTACATTGATGGGTGTCAGCTAATTTCTGCAGAAGGATTGTAAAGCAAACTGTGCATGTTGATGTTTCAGAAACCTAAGCTCCAGAATGGCTAGATAATAGAGAGGGGAATGGAACTATTTTCTCAAATTTCTTTTAAATTAGAAAATGTTTCCCCTGTCTTTCTAAAGCTGAGCTACCGAGTCAATTCCATTCAAGCTGATTCTTGAAGATATAGGGAATATTTCATTTAAAGGAGCAGTAAAAGTGTCAAAAGATACTTTATCAAGGTCGCTTTTAGAGTGAAGATAACAACCCATCTCATAACAAATACAGACCGCTATAGGAAGCTTAGTAATTTCCAATACTGTAGAAGCTCTTAGTCTCTGTCTCCATCATCTCTCATGGATTTTTTTCCTTGTCTCCCTATGTATAATGTCTTAATCAACACAAAAACCTTTTTTTTTCATTTAATAAAATGACAATAGCTGGTATGCTTTGACTGGTTTATTTTTCAGCTTCATGCAGTTTGGCAAATACAGCTGGAGTTTGGTCTGTTTTTTGAGTAGACTAGCTGTGAAGAAGATGTCTGTGAAGAAGATGATGCACAATAACTAGGAAATTCTATTTGTACAGGCTAATTTACACAGGAAGAGGGGGGGAAATGCAATTAAGCTCATAAAACTTGCTCCAGCAATGATCCAGGTCAAGGGGCTAATAGTGAATTGCATGAATAACAGTCACTCACCCAGCCACATTAAACAGTCTTGATAATATCATCCAAAATAGCCAATTATTTTGAGTGTTATGAAAAGGTCCTGTTGTTATTTAACAATGGTTTATATGGGAAAATAGTAATAAAGGGTATAAGGTAAAAAATAATTTCAGAGGGATTAGTTGCAATTCCGTTCACAATAAACTGTTTTCATGCCGAAGGGATGAAGGAGCAATGCTTTAGAGGAGAGTGAATTGCGTATGATTTAATACTGATTTTATATGTTCAACCAAAACCATACCACCCACCTTATCATAGGGCTAAGGGGAAAAATATACTCGACCAGGATCAATTTAAATTCTTCCCTTTCTCAAGGATGATTTCTTCTTTAGCTTTATATAGTCAAATTAAATTTAAATGTTTTCTGCCCATTTGTTTTTCTCGGCTGCAGGTTTTTTTGTGCGCTTCAGACAACCTCTTCTCTGAGCCTGCGAGCTGGGCTGGCAGACCAGGGACCTATGTCCAGGCAGGACTCTGCTCCCCTCCTAACGCAGCCCTTCTGAATGTATAACCACTATTTTTCCCTATTCCATCTCCCCTGTTTCACCACGTGGTATCTGTTATCTGCCTCTGCTGGTAGTTCAATTCTTTCCCATGACTGTAGTCTGACTGTATGAAGAGAGTGAAAACACTGAGGATGTGGTTTATTGTTAGTAGACTTCTCTAGGACCCTTGTTTCCATGCTGTTTGGGCTCCTCAGCAGCTTCATGGTTGCGTTGCGTGCATGGCAAGACAGTGCCATCAGCTCCATTTTAAAAGCAGGAGCAGAGAAAGAAATGGCCCGATGGGTGCACCAGCCCCACAGCCCTATTTACTGCAAAACAGTCTTCCCTAAGAC
Source organism: Astur gentilis (assembly GCF_929443795.1). NCBI lineage: Eukaryota > Metazoa > Chordata > Aves > Accipitriformes > Accipitridae > Astur > Astur gentilis. The sequence goes on along the minus strand of NC_064882.1, from coordinate 41,002,586 downwards.
CATGGACTTTCTACTTTGGTTATAGCAAGTGGCATGAGGGTGCGAGGATTATACAGCTGCTGGGTGGGTAAGTAGGGAGACAGTGGAGATACGTGCTGGCTAGGCAGGGTAAAAGAGGTAAAGGGATGTTACTTCTGACCAAGTTTACCAGGAAAGGAGTGCAAGAGCGGTGCTCGCTTTAACTCTGGATTTTGCGTTCAGTATTTCCTGACTTTAAATCTGCTTAATTTAAATAGTATTTTTTGCCTGCATGAATTTTTACAGGTATTATTACTTCTTGATCCTGACTGTTTTCAGTTTAATTCCACAGTAACAAAGTTTGATGTTTTCTTTTAAATTATCTCTGCTTTAGTTGTGGTTCATATAACTCTCTCGGTAAGGCAACTTTCGGTAAGTATTTACTCAAATCATGCGACTATACTTGCTTCATGTTATTATTAATTAGTGATGCAAAAAAAAATATTGAAGTTGGCATCCTCTCACTTTGCTTTTCTTTGTCAAGTTCTGATGGAGTAAAGGTTCACCGACAACTTTTCAGTAAATATGCTTTGTGCCATAATTTGTCAAATGGAGATTTTTGTTCAACTGTTGACTAATAAGCAACCTAAAGGGGCCAAAATGTCAAGGTGGTTTGCTTTAAATAGGGATGTTCATTATTAGAGAAGTCAAATATCTACATCCTCCATTGAGTCTCTCCATACAAGAAGGGTGTTTTGCAGCTTAGTGGTAACTTTGTAGTTTTAGTCTTTCTTCTGACTGGTGCAGACCTTCTGGTTGCAATATAACTGCTCCATCTTGGCTTCCAGGTGGCAATATTAAGATAACGGTGGATTTATTTCTCCTACCCTCTGTTCTACCTTCTTAGAGCCTTGACCAAGAAGTTCACACCATGTAAAAACAGATTTCAACATCCTGAGTCTTTTGGACTCTGATATGATTGACGAAGAGAGGTTTATTTATAACATCTTAGAGCATGTCTACACCAAGTAGTTTTCTGTTGCTTGAGCGCCAGGATAGCCCAGCCATAATAAAAGGGTTAAATTAACCTGCGCAGACCTGTGTGGCACTACTCTGTGCCACTGACGTTAAAAATAGACTATTTTATGCTAGTTGTGGTCTGTTTCCATTGCTCCATGGTTTGCAGAATAGGTGTCCTCCTACAATTAGATGGCAAACTCTTTTACCAGGGAGCTTCTTTGATGGCAAGTACGCCTGAGTCTGTTACAGTATGGCCGTGGTCTAGACAGTCGCAGTCTAGCACTACAGAGTGATAAATGTTAATAGCCTGTGATCAGCAGCTCTGGTGATCGGGGTCGTTCATCTTTAGTGTTTGGAAGGTCTTGATTTTGAAATCTGAAGTTTGAAGGTTTGGCTCAGTTTTTGTTTTTATTTTGAGACATTTGAGAGTCTTCGAGGAAGATGGGTCAAATGCCTCTCTTGGGCCCTCGAGGTTAATTCTATACTACACTGCAGAATTTAAGTGGAATTGCATTGGATTGCTGCTGCTGTCAACTGGACAAGAATATGGGTCACTTTGAAACATATCACTGCTGATAATAAACTCATTACAGCATATTTGGATACTATTCCTGCATTTGCCAGGAACTACATCTACTGTGTAAAAATGAACAATGCCCTTTTCTGGAGAAAAATTCATACACAAGCTTCAAAGTGGTATGGATTCTGTACATTTGGGACATGACTGTAAACGGTCTTGTGTGAGTGACAGCATGGGTTTCCATAGTTTTGCCTGTGCGTTGAGAAAGTCTATTCTGTCACTGTGTTCCCATTGCTTCAAATATGCGTGGTACAGCTTGTCATAAAACTCTGATTGAATTTAAACCATGTGTGTGTGGTTAGGGAGACATCTGTTAATTGTTCATGAAATTAATTGAATAGTGACTATCTAGTTGAGTTTTCATTGGATTTATTCCTAGGGGCTGTAATTGCCACTTTTGTAAGAGGTATCCCACAAGCAGGCTATTTTTAAAAAGAAAAAAACCCCTTACATGTATCTCCTGTCAGCCCATATTCTGGTGTTGAATATGCAATTTTAAAAATGGGATTGTAGCAACTCTTCATATCAAAGTAAAATGCTTGTTTTTCATACAGGAATTACTGAGTGTAACATAATTGGGCTCGCTGAAATGAATTCAGCATCTCTCAGAGAACAAAATCATTGAGCCTACCGACTAAATTTAACAGCCTAATAGAAATACGCAGGTGAAGGTACAATTAATTTTAATTACTAGACTATACATTGTTAGTTGCACAGCCATGAGTAAAATTAAAATGGCAATCACAATTAGAAAATTGCAACCTCATTGTGCAACAAATTAGTCACAAATTAAAAGTCCAGGAACTATTATACATCCACTTTATTGCTTTATGACCATTATTGCCCTGATATGGATTTTATATCTTTAATGTCTTGTCCACCTCTTTACACCTTATCTTTGTTTAGGATCTCTGGCTCCTTCCCAGATTGTGAATCTATTAAAAGAAATAAGATAGGCTAGAGGGCTATGACTTCCCTGTTCACTCTGGGCAGAAACTTGTAAGTGGCCCAGTCCTACTCGCGGGTGGCTTACAAAACAAGGTTTGTCGTGGGATTATTTCAGTGAGGTTTCCAGAGCAAAGAAAATAGTGTTCAGGGAGTAATAGCTGAGGTCTGTATGTGATGTAACCCTTTTAGAAAAGGTCAGGCCAGTTAAAGAGGGGAATCTAGAGGGAATCTACATTGGTGTAAGTTAGACTCTCTCCTACCCCTCCCCTCTGGCTGGGCAAGCTGATTGCCTGCACAGAGAATTTTAGCTACAGGAGCATTTATGTTATAAGCCCCATTTTTAGCTGTTCTCCACATTGATTTGTGAAATGAGGTTTAAAAATTGTCCCACCCTTGCTGGCTTGGTGGTGGTTGAAGCTGCCTTTGCCCTGAAACACTTGAGGACCCATCATGTAATGGCTGAGCTGAAGCAGTGGCTGCAAACACCTGAAACGCAGCACCCGAAAACACTGCGGATGTTCTGCAAGACCACATCTGCCTGCTGTTCCACATCTGGAAACCAGTGTCTGTACCCACCTGGAACCAGCAGCACACCTGAGCAGGTCTTCACCTGCAGGTAAGTACCATGAGACCAACAGCAATTGCCACTGCCTTAACGCTATCTTGAGTGCGTTGCACGGAGAACCCCAATTTGAGGTGACTCAAGGATCTACCAGATACCAGGATGGCTCTTGTGCAAAACTGCGGAGCCACAAAGAGGGCTAAAGTAACTCCAGTCCCAAACTCTCCAGTTCCCTCCAAGATGCATCAGAGGAGCAAGAAAGAGAAATTCTCATACCAGCATCTGATTTATGCGTTCTGCATTTAGCCCAGTCCCTCCAGTCCTCCTGAGGGAGGCCAAGGCAGAGGGCTGCATACATTAGGGCTGGGAAGAACAGTACATAGCAAGATAATTAATCAGAGTTCGTGGGGAGGGGAGCTGAGGAAGGGATTTAAGACCAAACCATTGAACCCCAGCATGATCTCTGTTCTCCACGTGGTCTCAGTTCTCTGGGGCCTTTTCTAAAATCACCAGCGCGTAGGCCAGCTTGTGTGAGCCCCAGCAGGGGCTTTTGCAGTGCTTGGAGAGCCGAAACTCCATTTCAAATATGCAATTGAATGGCTATCAGAGGGTAATGATGTTTAGTCACTACCAATTGGGACTGGATTTTAATTGATGACCCAGAGGTGAAAGTCTTTATATTCCATTACCTGCTATTGCCAGTATTTTTCTTCTGTAATCCTCTTTGCTGTAATGTGAATATTTTGAGAAAGGGAAATTAAAGTGTGACTGAAGATATGCAGCTGTTTTGGGGTGAGAAAAGATACATTTGCTCCCTGGTTATCTTTCTATATTTAAGGCCCAATAGGGACTCCTTAGCACAATCCCCGGTTCTGCTGTCTACTGATAAAATGGAACCAAAATATAGTTTATTGAAACAACCTACTTATTTGTTTTTTAACTGCATGTTGTGGATTGCAAATTTCTATAGAATTTCGCTTCCATATTTACATTGTTCCCCTGTTCCTGAAAGGAAGGATTCCCTCTTATACCAAACAAAACTCATTTTTGATTGCTAAATCAAACACTGAAATCTCCCTCATGCAGTTCTGGGAGAGGCCAGAACCTGTGATTTACAGTACATTTATGCGGCTCCTAGCACCTGATTGCACAGAGCCTTGTAGGGCTTAACTCAGGATAGAAGGTGAGGAAAAAATAATAATAATAATATGATCAATAGGTTAATTCATAAGAATTCTGCTCAGAGGTCCTAGGACTTCCTTATTATCAGTAGTTTTCATAACTCAGACCTCCCTGAGTTTTAGAGTTTCTTGGTAGGTTAATAAGGATGGTCTTTCTCTTGAAAATGTGGAGACATAAAAATGAAATGCCAGCTTTAGAATCTATTTGGACATATCCTGTATGGTCAGGATTTTACCCATTTACTATAACGGGTTCTTTACTGAGAAACAATACGTGTTGTTCCTTCAGCATTAACATTAGTGATACTAACGCAAATATCTCTTTTATGACTTTGAGATTCAAAAGAAAGGTATCACATCAGCTTCTCTGTCTGTAAAATGGGAGTCATTATAAGTCAGAATGACGTGCTCAGGGCATTGCAACAACCTTGCAAGAGAAACAGGAATATTCTCCAGTTTCTTGTTTATTGACCCACGGGATGCTGTTGAGACCCTTCTCTGTCCAAGTATTATGTATCTCTTTGTTGTGTGGTGCCAAAAGCACATGGCGTACAGTGGTTTTCTCTGTTGTAGTCTTCCCATGCTGATATTTTAGGCGTGGTATTGTAGGAAATGTGGTGAACTTGTCCAGAAGAAAATGTTGATGCGAGGAATTACTTGTTTTATTTTTCCTCCTGCTCTTTGCTGGTGAGAAATCGGCCTTCCCTATGAGTCAGAAGGTTTTTGGTGCTGAAATGCATGGAAGAGCTGCAATACAAATATCTTGTGATTTGGGTCAATAACTTTGCATTAATATTTGCCGTTAGTAATAAGTGGGTAGAGCCTCATGGGAAAGCTGCAAAAATGGAAATGTCTCCTTGCAGACATGTGTTCATGAAACCAGGGTCTGCAGCTGACAGAGCAATTGGAGAGGTGTCTTTAAGCTTTACTGTTGGAATCCTGAAACTCTACGCGACTTTTGAAATCCTTGGCATGGTGGGGAGGAGGGGGAACTTGGGTCCCAAACTTTCTGTGGATCTCAGAAATATTGCAAATTTCTTATTCAGCCACTTTATTTATGCTGCAAATACGTAAGCATGATTCTTTAGCTATAGCTGAGAAGAATTCTCATGCAAGCTGGAAGGTAGCCCTTCACTTAACCCCAGGTACTGTAAACTGCTTAATTTCCCCTACAAAGAACTAACTACAAATCTACATAATAAATTATTTTCTTATAGTCTAACGGGACTCAACAGAAAACATGGGTTTGAGCATGTAGCTTTGAAATTAACTAAGCAATGTAACAGCATTAAAAAAATATCCCTAGGAAACCTTCATCTCTGATTTTATTTTATACTGTTATAGAGCTCACGCTTCAGTGATTTCCTTTCATCTAGTCATTGGGCTGAAGGAATAACACAGAAAAGGAAACCTCTGGAGTATCTGATGTGTATGGTAAATGGTCATTTCAGGGACCATGCACTATGGGCCTCAGACTGAGAGTTTAATTTAATTGGTTGAAATTAAAAAAACATTCATGCCTCATGAAATTATAACCTTTACCCCTTGTGTGTCAGCTACATCTGACACTAGCCTTGTTGTTTAGAGATGAAATCCCTCCCCTATTTAAATGGAAGCTCCTATGGGACCCACATAAGCCTTGCAAACAGAAGAGGCAAGTGGCTCTGATCACTAGATCACTAGTCCAACAACAGCTAACATCAGCAGCATTTCTTTTAGAAGTTTGCGTGTCTGTTTTTATCTTTGTGATTTGAAAAATCACGTTTGTTTTTTTGTTATCAGTGTGCTCATATTTCTTTTAAAATTCATGTTTAAAAAAATTGGCTTTGTGTTCTCACTGGGGGAAATGAAATACAAAGGACAGAGCTCCAGATTTGTGTTTCCTGTGGAAAAATTGGGACCTGAGGTTCAACTTCTAGCTTGAATGGTAATCTGTTTTACGTCAGATGAACTCTCTACATGATTACGCATATGTGTGTGTGTTTTCTGCTGTATTTCCGCTTTCTTGTTGGTTTAGATTATAAAGTACAAGAACATTATTATTTTTTTTTTCCAGATGTCTGTGCAGTGATGAGGATAGGGGCAGTGCAGCCTCCTTTAAGACTGGGGCTATTCCTGTGGTGCCAAATAAAACCAATTTTTAATAACATACACCATGAGGTACAGATGGGATGTCTTCAATGTTTCAGGATGGAGTTTTCAAAGAGGACCTCAGGGAGGCAGGTCCTCAGCTTTCACTGGCTTTCAAATGAACTTGAGGACCACCAGCTTTAGATTCCTTTGGGGAATCTCACTATTATAAATATGCCTATCACATTTTTGTATGACATACGAGGTAGTGAGATAAAACCCCTTGTAGAGTTGACCTAGCCCTTTAATAGGAGATCTGCTTATGGAGATGCCTCAGCTCTGACCGATGTTTGCATCATGTTCATGCTGAGTTTCTGGAGGCCTGCTCAAATGTCTTTATTCTGTGAGATTCTGGGTCCTCAGCTAGTCTAGAAGCTGGGTTACCAGGGCGGTTCCAGTGACGGCTTCTCATTATACCAGCACTCTTCCCTGGAAAGGTATCAGGTGATGTGGAAAGTTAATGGAGGTGGCCCATTCCTTCTTAGTCTTTTGCTGTCAACAGGTCCATCAGTTGGTTTTGGTTTTGTGTATAAGATGAGCATATACATTATAGATGTATATACTGTTGAGTTCTGGTTATCCTTAACAAAGTTTTTAAGTGCAATAAGAAGTTAAAAAAATGTTCATGGAAATTATTTGGGTTCTAGTACACCTTTTATATATCTGAAAATTCAGGTAAGTTATACCAGAGAAGAAATGAATAAGAAGAGACTAGGCAAAAGGACATAACATGGAGGGGAAATATGCTGGGAAATTCTTATTCTGAATAAGAGAAATGAGAATGAGGTGATGAGATGGTGAGAGCTGAGAATGAGAATAAGGTGATGTTCAATGAAAAGAAAGTTAGTAATCACATAATCAATAGAGAAAATTCCCACAAGGGACAGATGTTTTTTGGTGCACATTGCTATAGAATGTCATTGACAGCAATTCAGGGAGGTTTAGAAAACACTGAGCACTTACAAAGATGACAGGAATGCTCAGAAGGTTAATACTGGATTGTCTTAAAAGAGGAATTTCCAAAGTGAGGTAACTTTGATGCTATGGCAAATTACCCTCCTCTGCCTGGCTGCACCATTTTGTGAAGCAGTAGGACTCAAAAAAAAAAAAAAAAAAAAAAAAAAAAATTTCCAGAATGCTGAAGCAGAAGCTGTACCTTTGGTTTTGTCTAGCACAGCAGAAGGGCTTCAGATCCCAGTTATTTCACTTTTCTGTCACCATAGCACCAAATTCATAAAGCCCTGGTTAGGTGCCAAGCAGTCTCAGGAACGTATCACCATGAACGTGTGGGTTGACTTGTAGCTGTACTCAGCGTCCATAAGCTTAGCAACAAGAACAGTTTGTTCTCATGCCCTGTGGTGCTACTTATCCTTCAGGTCTTTCATGAATAAGAAGCACAAAATTGGTGAAATTCTCAAAGTATCTGACGCAAAAGGACATTTTCAAATGTTGAATTCAGGTTAGAACTAATCCTCCATTTCAGCCTAACGTGCCATTTACTGCCAACCTCATGCATTTATTATTCAAACTGTGCTTGCATGCTTGGCCCTGAAAAATTCAAAAGATGCAGCAAATCTGTCCCAAACGTCTTTCCAACTCAGGGCTGGGCTGATACCTCAGGAGAGCACCGGTGTCGCTCTAAGAAGGTCGTATGTTTCAATGCAGCTGCTGCTTTGCAGCTGGGAGGGATGAAAGTATGGTTTTAGATGGAAGCCAAGGCATTGCTGGTCTAGGTTTAGTGAGGCTGTGTGTGCAAGATCCAAAACGTTGGCTTGCTAGTCATGTGAACATGGGGACAGACATCAGTGCTGGAGATGTGCCGTGGTTATGGAAAGGGAAGGAAAAATCCAAGGAGCGAACACGCCTGCTTTCACCTCCTCGCTCATCAGTGCAACCTGTGGGGTTGGTCCAAAAACTTTCCGGGGACTTTGGATTAAGCTGAGCTCTTCTACACAAATAAACCCGACCGAAGAGGAGAGCGTGTGTCTCTGTGTCTTCCTGGGGGGCAACGTGTATATAGGTGCGAGTCTTGTTAATGGCAAGCGACATGAGCAAGCAGGTTTTAACCCTCTGAAGGGTGTACGCTTCAGCGCAAGGAAACGAATGGGACTCGTTGACCAACGGTAAACTGATTTTCCCTGAAAATCAAGGAAATATAAGCCCCTCCCCAGCTCTGTTTCTGAAAGAAAAGCACTAAACAACTTCCTCCCCTGTGTGAGCCCTTATAATGATAAAAGAATAAACTGCTCTGCTGGAACGTTTGGAGTTGTGGGGTTTTTAGCTCCTCCAGGGAGTGGGGCATTGCTATCTGCAGATTGAATCAATCTGCCTCGGAAGCGCGATGGCAAAAGAGCCCGTACATGATAACAAAGCGACACATTGAGGGAACAGCCTTTACTTCTTTGAGCATAGATAAGACGGCTTTTTAAAAAGTGAGCAGGCACAGAGCAACTGCAACCTCACCCAGTAGCAGTTTTAATCCTCTCGCTTGAGATTGGTAGAAGATTTGGCAGGTAGGAGGATGGGGTAAGTCTCTTCTTGTTATCTTAGAAGAGGACAATGCTGTTACAAGTAAGGCAGCAAGAGAATTCTTGCTTGATAATAGAATTAAAGGGAGCTAAAGGATGAACTCTTTTTTTATTGGGGGGAATAATAAGATTGTCTGGGGCTAACTTTAGTGAAACTTGTTATTCTGTCTCTGATTTACTTGTCATCGGGTCTCCTGTGCGCAGCACTGCAAAGGGCATTGCTACGCTAACCCACGGATGCTGTGCAGGGCAGTGGAGGCCTGGCCAGTTTTGTTTGCTTGAAGGCACCCCTCTCTTTTGCTCCTTTCCTGGGAAATGGCTCTTGACCAGCAATTTATTCTTAAGCGGCTGATTTTTGTGTGGTTTTTGTTTAGAGGCCCACGCTTTAGCACCTTTGGGGCTGCGGTGCTGTGTCTTGGAGATACGCCCATTTAATGAAAACCACTTCATGTGTACAGATAACCACGATTGTGACAGGGATCTCTACCATGTAAGCTAAAGGAGATCTCAGAGGGAGCTCTGCCAGAGATTTCCATAGCCACTGATCCCAGCCACAAGAGGGAAACACAACCATATGCATTAATCCAGTCTGTCAAGTGCACCTTCTCCATGTGTGCAAAGTCTTCTTGGGCAGCTGAGGTACCCGGGGGCATCCCAGCGCTACCTCAAATGCAACCTAAGGTTGCATTTCCCAAAGTCCCAACTAGCTAGCGTCGTGGAGGCTGCTGGAGCCCTTTTTCCTGTTGTTGGTTGGAAGCACTGTGGGAAGGATGCGATCCTGTCTCTGCTAAGTGCATATAAAGAGCGTGTGTGGTGTGTGCCGGAACAGAAGAGGAATGGTGTAAAAAGTGGCGTTGCCACAAACACCCTGAAAAGGCTATTACGGATGCTGTCACAGACGGCTTTGCCTTCTACTCTCCATTATCTAATAGTTTCAGTTGTCAAGAAGGCAGCAGGTTTAATAACCAAACACCTTCCTGCTCTGAAGAAACAGCCCTTCTTTATAACCGCCTCCGCCTGAGCTGGGCAGCCAGGCAAATCCCATGTGAGAGGTCAGTGAGCTTGAGAGCTTCTGCAAGCTCCTGGCTTTGTGTGCTTGTGCTGGTAGGAAGCCGGTGTGCACCTCTGCTCCAGCCCTTACCTCTGCCTGGGGGCTCCTTTACAGGCTGGGCTTGTGCCCAAAGCAAATACAAATTTGTGGCCCGAGGAGGTAGTGTTGCCCTCGATTTGTACCACCTCTGTTGGTGCATTTGACCATAAAAATCACCAGTAACAAACCCTCCAAGGACATAACTCAATTTTTGCCAATAATTATGGGTTTTTACCAAAAATCTGGGGTTTCCCATTTTCAAAAGTAGCAGCAAAATAATTGTTTTCTGACGAGCATCGTCTCAGGGCAACGGGTGCTACCACAACCAGCCGTGCTCCAGCCCTCCTGGGCTGGGGGGACTTGGCAGGCTCTGGAAGAAGCAATTAGTGAGGTAGCTAACAACGGAGATGTAAGGTTGTCTGCTGGCCCCTGACAGTCTGGCTGGTGGGAGGGTGAGGATCCAGGGGATGGTGTGCTTGCCTGAGCCAGTGGTGGCACGAAAAGAAGGGAAGGAGACCCTTCTGCAGCCCAGAGTCTGGGGCCACTGCTCTGTGGCCACCAGCTTCAGGTGCAAGCTCCCTGCACATCCCATTCCTCACGTGGGATGCCTGCGTTAAAGCCGGTAACACAGGTGATGCCCACACACCGGCTGCCAAGGGCACGAACTGAATACCCTCCGAGGAGGGAGGAACATGGGGACAAACACAGATTTCTCGTGCCGCGCCAATGCCAGGCATGAGAGGGTTGTCGTTATCCTGCAGTTCTGCAAAACATCACCCTGGAGGAGGAATGGATGCGATTGCATGAGCTGAGCACAGGGGCATTGCCTGTTAAGACAGGCATCTGTAAAAGCAAAACAAAAAATGTGTCTGTGAGACGAGCACGAGTCCCAGAGCCACCACTGCTTTTAACGCATTTTCAGCAAGATGCCCTGCACCATCCCCAGAGCCCCTCCGCTCCCCCCGCCCCCCAACTATTTAATTTTGCTCTGGCATGAAATAATAGAGTGCTGTGTATCTATTACAGATGTAAAGAGATTTAGACTGCCACAGGTTTCAGTAGCACATTCAAAGCCCTAACAAAGCTGGGTATAATAGACTCTCCCTGCCATTATCCATTCAGCAAGTGTAATAAATGACTCGGCCACAGCCTGCCATATACCACCCGGCCCAGATAACAGCTGAAAGGAGAAAATTAAATTTTGCTTTTGTTGAAACATTATGATTTATGTATTTGTAATATAGGCTGCGGTGGGCAATTGAAAAAAAAAAAAAAAAGATTGCTGAATATACTTCAGGGTTACTGATTGTACCACAGGCCACTTAGAGTGCTAGAAATGCTGTTCTTCCTCCTGTGTTCCTTAATAATAATAAAATCATACAAATTCCCATTAACCTTTTCGCTCATGTTGATTTTATTTATATATTTATTTATTCAATTTTTTACTTCCAAGTCTTAAGCTTTGGCCATTTACTCCCAGCCTCATGAAAAATAACAGAGTGATGGTTTATGGAGACAAGGCATGAAGTACCTAGGCATGTAAAAATGATGGATGTAGGTCAAAAAATCTATATATCATTTTTAGTATTTTTATAATAATTTTCTTTAAACGGGCTGGTCCCCCCCCTTCGCCTCCGCCTCTTCTCCACTGCTGTCTTTAGACTTGATGACAAGATATTCTGATATCCTCATCCTTGCAATATCTAGACCTATAAAAATAATTAACTTCTCCCACCTTAGAAATATAGAGACAGAAACAGGAGTGCTTCACCCTGTAATTTATAATATTGCAGCACCGTCCCTTAATATTGTAATCAGGCCTGCAAAGTCTTATCATGTTGTAGAATATAATGAACTTACTTACTCATTTCAACATCACATTTCATCTTAGTTGTTCTCCACATTACTTGCTTGTCCCTCCCCTTTTCTGGAACACTGGCAAGAACATAGAAGTTTTCTCCCTTTCTTTTTCCTTTTCTTCACGTCCTTTGGCTCTGGGGTTGAACTGAGTCAACAGACCCATCAAGGAGGCTGGAGGATCCTTTGCCTGGGCTCCCTAGGAATTTAAACATGAGAAGCTTTTATTATTTTTTGTGGGGTTTAACATTTATTAAACCTATTTACGTGGCTTATACAAATATGCTTGATCTCAGCGAAACGAATTTGTTGAAAAAGGACTTGGCTGCATGAGGAGGGACAGCAGTAGGACTGGAGCCGGAGGATGCTCTGTGCTTCCCACGCAGAGCCTTGCGTTGTGCATCTGTGTTGCCACTTAAAGCAGGGTCTGTCGGAAATTCGGAGGGATGAATGGGATTGTTCCTGTCTTCCTTTTGGCTGGTTGGTGGGGAGTGGACTCCTGAATCGCTTTTTTCTGACCCTCAAGTCAGCCCGTATTTAATGTGGCATTCATCTGGTAACAGCTCATCCAGTAGTGATGATTTTGGCTTCTTCTGAGGAAAATCCTCTCCTCTGCATCTTCCTAGAGATTTTTTACAGTATTTTCTCTTCCCCCACCAACTCCCTATTCACAGCCACAAAAAGTCAATTAGTCCCATGGTATTTCCTACCATTGCCCAAAATCTGCTTGCCTTAGGGGCTGACAGCACTCCTCTAGCAGGTGCTCCCATTGGAGCACTCCAGGAGAAATACTCTATAACGCCATATACTCCATAATATCCTAGCAGCTTTAGGCAGCCAGAAAAGGAGGCTCTACCTGCTCTCCAGCATTACCCTTTTCATTCTGGCTATGGCCTGAGCGGGCCAGCATCATCATTAAGAAGCAGGTCTGGTCCCCCTGCAAGATGGGGCAGGGGCCTGATCCTGATTCCTCTTGTCCCCTTTGCTGTGTAGGAGCAATGCAAGGATGTGTTGTGAGCCATGGCCATGGGGACAGCCCGTAGCTCTTCTGTAGCCTTTGCTATCTGCATCTCTTGCACTTTGATGTGTCAGAGCCCGGCACAGGTCTTTGGCATTAGGTCTGGCAATTTTTGGGGTAAGGCATATCTAGAAAGGTTAAAACCCATCAGCAGAAATGTATTGTGGTCTCACTGTGTTTAATTTTTTTTTAAATCCTGGGTGCATGGGGGGTTAAGCATTTAAATAACTTGTGTCAGTTTTAGATCTGCTGAACCCCAGGCTGCAGTTAGTGTATATGGTCTGGAAGTTCGGGTGTGCAGGGGATGTTTTACAGCTAGCTCATCTCTTGATCAGGTATTCTGCTAATGCACACTGACAGATATTTTGTGAAGCAACATTCAGTCTATTTATTGACCCCTGCCCTCAAATGCATACATACAGCAGAACACTCCAGCTTATATTTAATGCTGAAACATTTGTAAGTACTGTATATCCTATGATCTATTGGACTAATGAAAAAGAAGGTTTATCACTGCAGTCCAGTGTAAATCTGCGGATAACCTTACTGTACAGTCAATTTATTCCTTTAACAGGTTTATTCCTTTATCAGGTGTTTGTAGAAGGTTTCACCATAAGTACAGCAGAGACATAATTTGCTGTGGGGCAGATTTATTTGTTTCACAGGGTTATTATTTTAACAGTCTGATAATCACTATGAGTATGTTTCACCATTTGGTATTTCTGTGTGTATATGCGAAAGTGTGTTTATTCATTCCCTGAACAGGTTCATTTTCTTATCAGCTATTCATTTTAAAGAGTTTTATTACATATGCAGAGTGTGTAGGGTACTAGAGTGCAGTAATTTTATTAAGAGATTTATTTAGTGTCAGATATTCATTTAGCTGGGGTTCACTGTAGCACAATCATACGCTTTCACCTGGCCAATTTTCTCTGTATCTCGCTGTTTGCTATAAACAACACTTTCCCTGCACTGCAGCCTCCAATTCTCTTTCTTTTTTTTTTAAACTTTTTACAGGGAACACCCCCATGCTCCGACTCCTTTCATTTATTTTATCGTCACCTTTTATTTTTTCTGCGTCATTGTCAGGGGAAGGGGATCTTGTTTGCAGGCTTATATGAAGTGGTTTTTTAAAATAAATGGGCTTAAAGATTCTGCTAAGAGGAGGAGGTTTCAGAAATGTCTCTCGAATGCCACTTGGCAATTGCTCGAGTCCCGGCACACAATCAGTGACTGCCTGGAGAAAAGCAGGAGGAGGAAGATGATCCCAAAACAAGACTCTGGTTTACTCAGAAACTGTTTGGCTTTGATGTTTTGCTATAATATAATCATTTTTATGTTATGTGAATATTAATTCCAGAAAAGAGGAGGAAAGAAATTGTTCATAAGCTGTAGGTGATGCCTGTCTTTAAATTGGCATAAAATGAAGCCTTAAAATAGGGAAAGAAATCCAGCTGCATCACTGAGTCTCATACTGCAGCAAAATACAGTCTTATTCTAATCTTCCTGATGTCCAGGGTAGTTTCAGGCTGATTTCATAGGAGGCAGGCTTGGTGTCTAGTCGGTGGTTTGCCTTTCTCTCCCCACAGCTGTCCCTAGGAAAGAGCTACATAAAAAAATCTATAAGCCTTCTCTACTGAGTGCTCCGAAATGGCCGGAGGTCACGGAGGAGACAGAGGGTGACACTGCACATTCCAGGGACCCAGATGCAGATTTTCAGGCATGTAGAATCTTTACTTTGAACTACTTAGGTGAGAGAGAGGTGCTCTGTAACCATGTGTTTTTCTGGTCCAAAGCGTATAGGAATCAATGAAAACTCCTGAGCTCAGTTAATGCTGGGTGAGGTTCTCAGCTGCAGGGGAGTACTTCTAGTAACTGGCCAGCATCATAAACCTAGAGTCTTCTGCATAACAGCATAGCTGTCCTCTGAATGCCTATTTGTCTGATTTCTAGAAGAATGGATCACGATGCTCAACCGGACCAAAAAATGCAAGAGCATTTTTGCCAGCAGCAGAGTCAGTGAGATAATGTTTAATGTTGAGTTTTCTGAGACCAGTGTAAGATCCTGTGTAATTAAATAAATCATACGGTTGCCTAGATTTAGAATCCCGAGTCTATATTTAATGTCTATTGGAGACAGGAACTTCTGAGCACTTCTGAGCATCTACACAGCCGTATTGAGGTTAACGGTAATACCTGGGCCCTTTATTTATGCATTTTCTTGATAGGAATTTTACTTAGCAGCTAACACCTTTCAGATCTTGGATCAAAGTCACATCTATTTTCAAAAGTTTAGCTGTAATTGTTTCCTAAATATTTATTTGATCTCAATAAGCACAGTGATTTTTAATTTTTTTAGGGCTTGTGTTGTCTCCTAACTTCTTTGCTGCTATTTTCCCATCTTACTATCCATTTAGTCTGAGTGTTGTCTAAGCCAACTTTTCCTTGAATTGCCTGAAACTTTTGCACATAGAGAGCAAACTATGAAATATGGCAGTATTTCATTCTAATAGAGGAACAATATAACTTCGACTTTGTTATCAATACAAGATCAAAACTATTGACGAAGACACAAAAGTAAATCAACATTTGCCTATAAACAACATAGTCCGTTTACCAGATGCAATTAATACAATTTAAACATTCAACCAGATCATCACTTAGCATTTGCTGCTTTTTTCTTTACAATCAGATGTCCAGCAGTTTAGTAGGAATGGCAAAATAACCTGCTAAAATTCCTTGGCAATGGCAGTGTTTATTTCCCAGATAGAGTAGGGAGTCAGTGTTAGAACTGATTAGAATAAAGAACTCCATTTTCAAAGAAGTTTTGGGAAGTCTTTTCTATTTTGTGCTGGAAGAAATGCCAGTTCTTCAAACATTTTTGTAAAACAAAGCTATGTTAAAATACCAGATCTGCACTGAGAAGAACTGAGTTTTGTTTTGTTTCATCTCTGAGGTGTTCCAAGAATCCATCCTCATCCGTGAAACCTTTTTCTTGATAATATCCTTGAAATCAATATTTAACTGCAAAGCATTTTCACTCTGACAAAAATGCATTTTCAGAAGAAAGAATGTTTAATTGAAAATGTTCTTAACAGCTCTAGTCTGAATGAAACTACCCATCAGTTTACTCTTCAGTGACTCATTAGTATGGTATTAAATTTATGACTACAGTGAAAAAAAATCAGCTATGGTTAATTGAACCCCTATTGTAAAGAACCGTGTTAAAATGTACTTAGTTATGCTCAAGGCTAATGTTATTTGTTAAATCTCCTAGGAGGGAATTAGCAGTTGAAGTTTTGTTTTCATAGTGTTAATTATTACTCTTGATGCTGCCATGCAACATCCTTGACTCACTGTGAGTTTTCAGCAAGAGTCTGTGTGACAAGATTGCTCCTTATTGGGTAAATAGCATCATTAAGGAGGAGCAGGGAAGGTAAAATGTGGGACAAGGGGGCAGGTGTAACGTTGGGTAATGGACCCAGAGCCAAGATTTTCCCAGGAGATGTTTGCTGGCTGCCAAGTGATTGTGATTCTCTTGGGAGTGTGAAAGACCCAGCCCAAAGACAGCATGGATCCAGCTGCTGAGTTTAGTCTGGTACCCAAGCTGTAGAAATTTGTGATTTTTATTCTAGGTTGTGTCAGGCCAGACTGAAGCCTTCATATACTTTCAAGTGTTCTCAGTGTAGGGAGTCCAAGGAAAAGCCCTGCGTTATTGGACATAATGTACCTCCTCTTACCTGATCCTGGGAATCAAATAGCCATGAGTTTATCCAAGGTCTGAAGGAAAGTTGCCTAGGCATCCCCGGTCCTGTGGGAACAAGCCAAGGCTCCACGGCCAAACCCTCACATTTCTGCTTCTGCTCTTCACACAAGAACTGAAGCAAAACCCACTCATATTGACTGTGAAGAAGTATTCCTTTTATCCCAGCAAAAACATCCTGATTTACAGCTAGCTGCTACAGCTGCCCATTCTCTAGGGTTAATGACACCAGAACATAACTGCCTGCTGTGCTTTGGCTCCATTTCAGGCAGAGACCAGAAAATATTGAGGTCCAAACATCAGCAAACCTCAAAACTCAGTGCACAAATCCCGCTGTATAAAGTGTGAGGTTTTCACTCAGGTTGCATGTTTTACACTGCAAGTATATGACATTGCAGTGGTCCATCGGATCCTTTATCCTTATTCAGAATACAAATATACGTGTGTCTGAGGGAAATGACTGCTGGGAATTTTTTTCTTCTGGTCCAAGTGCTACTATAGTACAGATAAGAAAGACCTTTTTGGTAGCCTCAGCTGTTTTATTAACAGTGAAAGATTGCTCCAAATTGCACCTACTTAAAAATTGTTTTTGCAATACCAAGCAATGGTCCTTGCACAACATCTCTTGACAGATTATTCAGGTGTATCGTCCCTGAGAATTTTGGGAAGGGATAAGCAATGAGATTAAGACCATGCTTGTTTTCAGACCGCGATATTTAGGTTTTATATTCATGTGAGCATGAGTGGTAAATGTTTTTTTCAAGTGATGGCCTCTGCAATGTGGGGTTCTGGTGCCTTCAGCTTTCTCAATACTCAGAATCAAGCCTTTGCACAAGTTTCATAAAACTTCTGGAAAACTGCAGAAGTTTTCTTTCAATATCTACAGTGAAAACAATAGATCTGTAGATTTTTAAAAGGAAATGAGAGCAACTTGATTTCTGAAGTTATCATAATGCTTGATGGAATGAAAGAAGCTGAAAAGAGCCTTATGAAGCAACTGATTTATTATTATTACATGTATGCATATAACATATATGCAATTGCATATAATAATAATATATTAAATGCAATTATTTTATGCATATAGTCAGAGATCAGGCCCACTCAGGGAAATAGGCTGTCTGGCTGCTAGAGTCTGCTAGAATGATAATTTGTGCTTGCTACAAGCCTGAGAATGGCTCAGAGCAGAATCTTTTGTTGAATGAAAGGCTGCTTTGATATTGTCTGTTTCAACAGCTGAATCAAGCTAGAGCTTTGTAATTCCTTGTGATTTACAGTATCAGTTTAAAACCGAAATGTTATTTGATCAGATTTGAGGATGTTAACTTCCACCTTCTATAGCACTTTATCTGCATCTGACCATGTCCTGCTGAATAACAATTCACTAAAGAACCTGTATCAACCTGAAGTCATTTAAAAAGAAGAATTATGCAAATGATCGCTCTTTATTTGGCTGTGCAGCGAGAGATCTTTCAAAGAAAAGAATAAGATGTAATTTCAACACACTTAGAAGTGGTGCTTCCAGGGGAAAAGGAAATCTTTGAAGAAGCAATTTGTAGGCAGAGGTATTGTGCTAGAACGTGTAAATTGATGATTATTTACTAGTGAGCCTGCGAAGGAGAGAGACACATGCCACCTTTTATCAACGGGTGGCTGCTGCACAAGAAGCAGAAATCATGATGTTTTTTACAGTGTCTATTTTCACTTTCATTGCTTGCCAAGGCTGTAATGCTGATCTCTCCATTTAAATTGCAAAACTAGAAGAAATCATTTAACATGGCAGCTTCCTGCTCTGCAGAAGCTTGCATGTCTGGAATGGCATTGCTCTGTAATACAGATTATATTTTTTAATGTCTCCCCAGATTAGGGATTACTGTCAGCTGTTTGCAACCAACTGAAGGCTGGAAGGAGCTTTTAAGGTCTGAAAGGAAAATTGGTTCTTTGCACCTCTTTATGGGAAGGAGCTTGGCTGACCTCCTTATCTTCGAGGAGAGGTTCCAGTACTGAACTGCAGTCATGTTCCCCTTTGCTCATCTTCCTCTGCCCCCTTGAGTCTTGTACCTGCCTTTGCCTCTCTCCTGGGGAAGAACAAAGGCAGGACCGGGGGCTTGAATCCCCGCAAGTGAGAGCAGGCATTGTACCCATCTCTTGCCTTTTGGGCATGTTTCCCATAGCTCTGGATGAGGGTGGAGGTTAGACATCTGTGCTTTTCTGCTCGGAAAACAGCAGTTGTAAACCTACGTATACATGATAAGATATCACCTGATTATAAAGTAGAACGAGAAGGAGGTAAACAAAAACACCCTCTTGAAAATGTAGGTGTGAAATCACGTCATCACAAATCTTGCAAGGGCTGTCTCTCTGGATGCTGGATCTCAGTAGAGGACCAGTGGTGGCTCAGACACTACGCTTGAGAATGAAACGGCCACGGAAAGAAAACCTGTAAACATCAGCAAGCGGTCAGTGGCCGAGGACAGGCCCTTCCTTCTGGCTGCATCTGGTTTATGGCAGCAAAAAATTGTGCTTTTGCATTCATGGCTACGGCATCCCTAGGATGGGCAAATCTGAAGGGCAATTAAGTGGTAGAGGAGAGCTCCCCATAGAGAGAAAAAGTTCAGTCTGAAAATTAATTAAGATTTTTAGGGCAGGAAATGAAATCTCTCCTTATCCCTTGTGCCACATGCCAGGTCAGCACGTAATTGCATGCTGAGAGCTCAAGTATTTGTGTACATTAGCTGGGCTGTAGAAGCCATCCTCATTTTGGACTTACAACACCAAAACACCTGTCCAGGCAATGTTAATTCACGAGAGCCCTGTTGTCCTTTATGACAGACAGTACAAATATGATGAGAAGCCTTTGAAACCTTTTCTATTCCTACCCTGGGAGGAGAAGAATGTGCTGCAAGAAGCAATGAATCAACATACTTCAACACTTCTTTATATGTTTTTTCTTTAAGGGCTTATTAGACTTTTTCTGGATTTGCCCTGAAAATCTAAGTAAAACAGAAGATCCAAATTATCACCAGTGCAAGAGACCCTTTCTGCTGTTTTATCTGTGAGAAAAATGCTTTCTTCATGCCAGTCCTCTGATGTAAGCATTGCTGTAGATACGCCACTGTTTAACGAATGCTCTGTTTACTGTTTGGATAGCTTCAAAGAGAAAGATTTCCCCCCCCTGGAACTAAGCTTTTCCTTAGCAAGATAAGTACAAAGTGTTTAATAGTGCCTCTCTCTTTCACTCTCAAGATTTCTCTTTCTCTTTTTTCCTTTATCTCTGCCTACTCATACGTATTTTAAAGGGGACCCGATACGCCGGTGTCATACGTTCACACCAGCTTAACAAATGATGCCGCTTCCATGTAATTAATGCAAAGACACTGATACCATTAGGTCAGATGGACTGAGCACTGTCTGAGTTCCTGCAAATGCCCCAGCACAAACTCTCTCTTCCTGAAGGCAGAGAAGGGATATGAACCGTCTCCATGCTTTTGTCCCGCCAGGACCTGACTTCTTGGGCTGTGCGAGATGAAGAAGCCCAAAGAGGGGAAAGGATTGAGGGTTTTCTGCTGGGCTGAGTGTGCCAGACTGGGAGGACCATGTATACACTAACCCTAAATTACCTGGCACTGGCTCGAACATGAGAAAAAGCTCCACAGGACACAGACCTAATGCTGTTGAGCTGATACGTTGAGATACGTTATTAATACAGCACACCTGAAATGGTACTTACTGCAAATCGCCATGCCTCTCTCTACAACGCTGCCTTGTAAAAGCAAAGGATGTTTCATGGCACAGCCTGGAAAAAGACGAGGGCACGCGATTGCTTCTCACTTTGGGAGATTGTGAGTCTCATCCTGGCACGTGTGGTCTCAGCTCTGCACCTGTGAAGGTTGCACAACTTGCTTGGTTTTCTTTTCCCTGCTCCTCACGCATCGCCTTCCCGCTCCGTACCTGTCTGCGCTAGGCTCTGTGCTTCACAGGGAAGGGGCTTGGCCTTTGGTCTCACATCTTCAAACTTGCAGCATCGTAAAAGGAGATTTTTTTGCTTTTCTTTATTCTGGTTTCAGCTGAATCAGTCACTCTTATCTCTGGTGCAGGACTGAGTCTTGCTGGCTTTCTGGACCAACTCTGCAGCCTTTTTTTGTGAACTAATGTCACATTTGTCATCCTCCCTTTCCTTGGCACCAATTTTGGTTTAAGTGATGGACTGTATGCCACTTGAGGTCACCCTGCCATATCATATTTGAGTTCCCTCATAGGTAAATTCAATATGGTCCTAGAATCATGTAATTTTTCATTTTATTTATTTACCAAAGCCTGTAGCCCCTTGTGCTGTGGACCCCAGTGCAAAAAAATAATTTAAATACTCTTCTCTGGACTTATTTTCTGGGAATGCTTCTTTTCCATCTCACTGCTATATTGGCCCCACCATCTCCCTGGCATGTTTCTTCCCTTTGGCATGAAACAAAAGTTTTTGCCAGTAATGCTAGTGTCTTTAAGAAGGTGCTTTTCAAAACCATTTTTCACTTGTCTAAATACAGTTTTACTTTACCTTGCCAATTTTCACTATTTCCCTTATTTGAAGATTAATTTCATTTTTAAAGAACATGTTGTTATTTTTAATGATTTCTTTTCCTCTGTTCTTCAACCATCCTGGATTATTTTTGGGACCTTTACAGTCTTCCTGGTTGTCTTGCACATTTACATGAGCGTCCAGAGCTGTCTTTAAATATTTAGTATGCTGCCAGGATTTTGCCTTCAAGTATTACAGTAGAAAGTTCCCTGTACATTACTGGGTTCATATATTCTATGGCAGAATTTTTGCTTTTTCTGTCTGGCTGACATAGGCTAACCAAATCATTCTTAATATTGAGCAGATAATGAGCAGATAATTCCAGGAAAACCATGGCTGCATAGGAAATGCAGTAAAGTTAAGAATTTCTTGCAGTGAGCTAATCTTTACCAATACTTATGCACATCTGGAGCCGTATTTGTCCCATCAAAAGGAGGCAAACCCTCTATATGCCTTTAGTATGCCACTGGGCAAGTGAATATACGAACACATGTCAATGTGACCTTTTCTTCAGCTTGTTGTGACCCAGGATTGAGGCTTCTGTTCACAAATTGTGCTAAAATCCAGCAGTAAATTAATACCAACTTTTCTGAGCTTTGTCATGAGCAAAGAGAGTGAATTGTGTGGAGTGACTTACACTTTTCCAAGCTCATTGGCATTGAGAGATAACTTTGGATGGGACCATATCTACAAACACCTGGTTAGGCAAATCCTTGTGAACATGTGTGTTTCCCGAGGTGGACATTATAATATGGCACCAGCTGACCTAGGTCTGTATTACGCATCTCTTTCACTATCAGTTTTAGATACCTGAAAAATCACTACCCTAAAAAAAAAAAATCATACTATTTTGGTATTATTATTTCAATAAAGATAGGAAAATAAATGGAAAAATTCTACCTAATGAGTTAATATCAAAAGGTCACCAGCCTGAGATGATTTAATGTGTGCATAATGTCAAGGCATTTATATGTAAATATATGTTATATCTTCAGATATCTACAAATTGCGTCATTTTAATAAAATTGTGGAATACAGATTTTGTAGAATTTCAGAAGTTAAAATGTTTAGTATTTTCCCCAAAATTTTGCTAATGATTGAAAGGGATGTTATATACTTTTCTTTTAATGCAACTTTCATTTCTGTTCTTAAGTCCTGTATCTGCAGTGACTGGTTCATTTAAGGTCTTAACCTTCACATGAAACCTAATATTGTCCCTGGTCTCTTTTGGTTAGTTTTTAATGCTTTGCATTTTTTTTTCTATGGGCTGCAATTTCATTTTTATGTTGTTCTTTTTACTAGGTTTTATAATGATTGATTCCCCCCCCCCCCCCCCCCTTTTTTTTTCTCCTCTTTGATCATCACTGCAGATCTATTAAGAGCAGCGCAGAGCTCTATTGCATGTTTCACAATCCACATGGGCCCTTGCCATTGGGTTTTCTCCTGAAATAAATGTAGGAGATACTCAGGACTGCACTCTTAGCCTGGTGGCAAACAGCTAAACTCATCAGCTGTTAATAACGCAATGACATTCCTTTGTACAGGACTGAGCCACAGAGCACACCTGAGTGTACCCATCAGTGCATAGTCTGGAGTGGAGGAGGGATTCCTGTCCTGGTTCTTTCCTCTCCATCCTCTTCATGTCCACTTGGATTTTTGGTTTGTCTGTCTTTTTCCATTTATTTTGATGTCTACTTGTGCCCCCTCCTTCTGCTTAGCAGTGATACTGTGTCAGTAAAGTACCCCTCGGCTGAAAGTGAGGAACTTGCCTTTCTCTTCTTCTGTACATCATCTTCAGTTGTTGATTGCAATGGGAGGCGCAATCCAAAACATGGTCATTATAAAGTGGTCAGTTTTTTACAGTGTTCCTGAGACTTAAAAAGTCCTTTTGCTTGTGGACTGTAGTTTCAAAACTGATTGAGCTGTAATGTGACTGCAGACAACTGTGAAACTGAATTTCAGACTTAAGGGTAACAACTCAGGCCTTGAAAACATAAGGGAACTTTTGCATAAATTTCCATCCTTACTGTCATTGCTTCATTTGCACCCAGCTAAGAGAGAATGCAGAGAAATTGCTGTATTATGGAAATTCTACCTTCAGGTTTAGTTAGAATACATTAAAAGATGTCATAAGCAAATGAAACAATGTGAAAGCATCTTTCGTAGGCATTCAGTAGTTTTAGAAAGTGTTGGAAGTAATTCCCTGGAGTGGTGTAAATTTGATCGAACTACTTCACATGAATTTAGTCTGGTTTGCAGTTTGGGCTAAAGCCTGCTGGTTTCTTGCTCCCATCTTCGGAGGATCTCTTATTATTCCTGGCTGGAACGTCTACAAAATGTCTGCATATATATAATACTAACAAGATAACATCATTATGCTTTTACAGGTTTTTTATATATTAGATGTTTTTAGGTGACTAACATTTGTTTTATCTTACAGATATGAAATTGCACATCTATAACTTGCTATTGTATTGAATAGATTAGATATCAAACAGGTATTGTAAATGAAGTAGGTTTTGATTATAACTGTATAAATGAATTGAGTATCAAGAAAGAGAACTACAGAAATATTTCTCAAAAAGAAGACTGTGTATAGCTTATAAACATATGGGTTTTTTCATTGTAGTTTAAATAACTGATCTAAATGTGACTGAAATATAGTAATTTTCCATTAAACCACCTGAACGTGAAGCACACCAGAATGAATTGTCAACATTACTCAAATTTGAGGTGTTTCCTTAAGTCTTGCTGGCACCAAGATACTTATTTCTGTGACTCTTTAGTGTGCTTCTGGATGGCCAGGGTCTGAACTGCAGAAATGGAAGAAATAAAAGTGATGAGATGCCCAATGAGATGTTACAGCTAAGTTCTCTAACGGGACCTATAATGGGCTCACATTATTTGTCTTAGCACTAGCTGGGAGCCTTTGACCAAAGTACTTATGAATTATATTCATTGGACTGAGGCCAATTGTATCATTGGGCCGAGGCCAGTCGTACGAGGTTCAACAAGGCCGAGTGCTGGGTCCTGTGCTTGGGTCACAGCAACCCCATGCAGCGCTACAGGCTGGGGAAGGGTGGCTGGAAAGCTGCCTGGTGGAAAAGGTCCTGGGGGGGCTGGTTGGCAGCCGGCTGGATATGAGCCGGCAGTGTGCCCAGGTGGCCCAGAAGGACAACGGCATCCTGGCCTGTATCAGAACTAGTGTGGCCAGCAGGAGCAGGGACGTGATCATCCCTTTGTGCTCATCACTGGTGAGGTTGCACCTTGAACACCGTGTTCAGTTTTGGGCCCCTCACTGCAGGAAAGACATGGAGGTGCTGGAGCGTGTCCAGAGAAGGGCAACGAAGCTGGTCAAGGGCCTGGAGCACAAGTCTTATGAGGAGTGGCTGAGGGAACTGGGGTTGTTCAGCCTGGAGAAGAGGAGGCTGAAGGGAGGCCTCATCGCTCTCTACAGCTTCCTGAAAGGAGGGTGTAGTGAGGTGGGGTAGGTCTCTTCTCCCAAGTAACAAGTGATAGGATGAGAGGAAATAGCCTCAGGTTGCAGCAGAGGAGGTTTAGACTGGATATTAGAAAAAATTTCTTTACTGAAAGGGTTGTCAGGCATTGGAACAGGCTGCCCAGGGAAGTGGTGGAGTCACCATCCCTGGAGGTATTCAAAAAGCACGTAGACAAGGCACTTCAGGACATGGTTTAGTGGGCATGGTTGATGGTTGGTCTCAATGTTCTTAAAGGTCTTTTCCAACCTAAATGATTCTATGATTCTATATTCAGCAGGTTGTGTTCACTCCTGAAATGAAACATGAAGAACAGTGGGTGAAGGATCATATAGAGATCTGATAAAGGCTGATTCCTATCTAATTTTCCCACCTTCCTTGACCAGTTCTTACCAAGCTTTACTGGGGCAAGATCCACTGCTTAGAAAAGGTAGATGATTATGCCATGACATTCAGAATTTCTCCTTTGCATGCATATGTGTGCTACATATTTAAACTTAGTTTAATAGGGGTAAATACTTTTTATTACATAATGAAACAAAGACTTGTGGAAATGATACAATGTTTGATAACAGTATTTTATTTAAACGTCTGTATTTAATACCGAATAAAAGAGAAACAATGACGACACTTTTGTCAAGTAGGAATGCAAATGCAGCGTAGATCAGAATGCTGGTTTTTTTTCTATGGAAATCTGCTCAGTAGTCTGATATTTTAATTTAATAGATTAAAACAATTGAATATATATTGAGTTCAGAATTTCTGCTAATTCTTATTTAGATTATTGCTGATTTGGAGCCAAAGTTCTCTCAGCTTTCACTTACTGCAAGTTTAAACTAAGAAACATGCAGAGTTTTAGGTAGCTCCTGGAAAGTTATAAGCCAAAAAAGTGCCTTAAATGTGAGACAGGTATTTTGAACATGAGGGTGGGTGTGTACGAGCACTTGTGTGACCGCACAAGGGCAGGGAGTCTTGCAGGGAAGAGGCCCATCCCTGTATGTAGCAAAGAGAAGAGTAGAGGGAACAAGGGTTCTGGGTGCACTTGGCAACTTCCAGCCTGAGAATTATTTTATTTTTTTATTGTTTCATCTTTGTTTCATGGAAAACCGCAAAAGTGTTAGCAGACTTGCTCTGAATGATCTCAGAAATGAGGGCAAAACCTCTGTGCATGTAGATTTACCACAAGTCTCTTGTTTCTAGTTTCAGACTAGAAATGAATGCCCATTCTTTCTGACAGAGTAAATCACATTGCCTCTTCAAGTCATATATGCCTGCGTGGTGTCACTCGTCCTTCACCACATGTGAGGACCTACTTGCCTGTGCAGATAAGGATTAGGTGACCCGGTGCTTCCTGGTTGCATTGGCTTGTCTCATGTGCAGGATAAGTACAACTATACCAGGTAATTCCCATCCTTTCCTAAATGATCATCAGAATAATTCATGCTGTTGTCTTCCCAGTCATCCTTTCTCCTGGAAGCAACCTGTGATTAGGTAGGAATGGGTTGAGCTACAGTGGTAGCCAGAAGTAGGCTGTAGCAGACAGAGCAAAGCATTTGGCTCGTGGACCACTCACCAGCTACCCTTGAGAATGAGAGGAGCTAGGCAAGATCTGTGTGCTGGAAGAGTTGTCCCCACGGGCCATCTGCTGAACATGTCTGCAGAGCATCAGACTTCTTCATTCTCCTTTCTGTGTCCCACAGAAGCCATGGTGAGCATCAGGCTACGCACTAAAGGGTGCGCATTGTCGTGTCAAGCAGACTTGGCCTGGTGAGGGTTTCAAACCTTGGATTAATCAAGCCAAACCCACAAAATGACATGAACGACAGAGACCCTTGTTTCTGGTGTGTGTTTCAGGCCACTTGGAAGTCTGGACAAGAAGGCAGTAGAAGGCTGTAGGGTATTTTGGATGCAGGGAGCTGAGGAAGTGAGGGACTGCTAAATAAACCAGATAACTATTGTCACTAAAACCGATAGCATTTCTGTTCCTCCAGTACCTCTTTTAAACAGATTAAGCCTCTTCAGTTAGGGTCTAGGACAGCTTGATACATTGAGTGTTTTTGCTGGTGTACATTCACGCACTCACTTGGGTGTGATGCATTTGGGTTACGATGCTTGGAAGAGGTTTGTTTGCTCTGGAGCACAATTATATTTTATACTAGTATTTACAGATGCTCATCTCCGATATATCACAGCAGATTGCCATGCAAAGTGCCAGCACCCCCTGCATTCTGCTTTTCGGTTGCTAAACAAAGAATGAAATAAGCTTATCTTACACAAACTACAAACAGGTGCTTGCAAGCCAATGTTTTTGCTTTTACATGGGTTAATGTTTCTGTTGTTATGCTAATTATTCCTATTCATTCCTTGCTAAGTCTTTCTAAGTAAGCAGGGATAATTGCACACTATTTAGAGCATTGCAACACAACAAAGAAAATGTCCTTTAGGTTAAAAGAGATAGGACATTAGTATCAATGCTTTTATTTAAGTAATAAAATACAACAAGATGTGCAGTTATTTTGTAATAACAGCAAGCTCAGGGAATGTGGTGAGTTATTAGGCCTTTTTTTGCAAGCTTTCTGGCCTTGCAGATTCAGGTAATGATGAAACAGGGATGGAATTTCCACACTTTATACCAATGACAGCAGAGATTTTAAAATAATAGTAACAATAGTGGCATAGGCTCCCTAGCTTTATACTTACTGAGTTTTCCACACAGTAAACCATAGACACATGCACATGCCCATGACATATAAGTGTGTGTACATGTATCTATATATGTATATACATATATGTATGTTGCTATAAAAGAAGGCCTGCATTGGTTCATCTCTGATTTGTAGTAAAGGTGGAAAGATCCATGATGTACTAATAATGCTTTCATCAATGAGTAAAAGCAAAATTCTGATGCCTTTATAAGCACAGTATGTTTGTCAAAACATGTAAGAGCATTCATAGAATAAAATGCTCTCAGGCATAACAGTCTAAAGGTCCCAAGAAGTTGATTCTGTCACATGCTAAACACACTGGCTCCAATCCAGTAACGCATTGGAGCCAACGCTGGACCTCAAGGCTCACAGGACCACTTGTGTCCTCACAGGTCAGTGCTTTGATGAAGTGGGGACAAGAGGGTCAGGACGTTGCAGAGCTTGAGCCTTCACTGAAATAGGACCGAATAGGAAATAGGACACACTAAATAGGACTCAACGCAGAAGCGGTCTTGTGAGTAAGATACTGAGGTAGAACAGCAGATTTTAGGTATGAATACATATAATTTGCAGTGCATCTATGTACTGGGGTGCGTGTGTCTCTGGTGGGTTAGTTCACTGCATATCAAGCCTAGTGCCACCATATCTGCACTACTACTGTTGCACAACCTAGCTGCGTTAGTGGTTTATTCCTGCCAGTATATAGGAGTTGCATCTTCTGACTACAGTCTGACCACGTGCCCTAGGTTTGGCTTCCAGCTGTACTTGGGCTGGCCTGTGGGCTGAGCTGGCTACTCCGCAATGCTTCAGTTCTCCTGCAGTAATGGGAGCACCAACAAAATGTTGCTTAGGAAATGCTTGGATGCTGTAGTGATGGATGTTAAGTAAATACTGTATTTGAAGTGTTTTCTGAAGTGCGTATGTTGGGTAATGTGCTAAAATGTATTTAATTCTTTCAGTTTTTAGTTTAATAAAAACATGAAAATGTCAGTGACTGAAATAAGTTTGCTTTTCAAAGGTAGTAACAGAAGAGCCCCAACTAACAGAAGAGCTCCAGAGCTATTCCTTTTGCTTCCAGCGTGTAATTCAACAAGGATTAATGGGAACTTGCCCACATTTGCTTTTCCTGTATTGAGTGTGATGGAGTTTTGACATTTTTAATGTTTTAATTTGTAGGCAGAGTACATTCGATAATATTTCCCCCCTCTTTATGGAAAACAATTTCTGAGTGAACACATAAGCTAATTTCAAGTTGATCCTCCAAATATTGTTCCCCCTTGGACAAGCTGTATTCTGCCAGATTCTAGTGTAGGCCAGGCTCACTGCTGGTATTACAGTTTCAAAGATGAAACATGGTCTCCCTGATTTGACAGAAGTGACACAAGGATTGCCCAATTGTCATGCTCTAGAGAGAATGGAATTTGGTACCATCAGGTACCAAAGACATATTTATGAAAAGAAAAGTAAGCAGGAGCAGGGTTTTAAAACTAGGTGTGGGTTTTTTTGTTTTTGTTTTTGTTTTTTTTTAAATTAAATACAAGGTTTTGTTGCCATTTTAAAAATATTAAACCGTTTTCAAAGTGTTTGGGGTATTCTATTTTGCAGGCTTTCTGGAGAAAGTAATTTTGCATTTAAAAAACCCTTATTTTTAATGCACAAACAGTGAGAAGTAATTGATTGCTGTCTGTTTTTTGTAAAAGAGCAAGGTATTCTTTTGCTTAACTATATATTTTACTATTTATAAACCATTGAAAGAAAACTCACTAGAATACAAAAGAATTTTTTAGATGCAGGTGTTTAAAAATTGTGCAGAAAATTAACCTTTGCAGTTGTTAGTTTTGTTAAGAAGTACTAACAGTAGCTAGTAATTCCGATCTCAGTGACAAATGAGCCCAGATGATCCATGTACACCATATCAGAAACTGTATCAACCAATTCCACCTTGCAAAACTCCCAGGACGATCTCTTGGGGCAGGTCTTTGCCTGATGACTGCTAACGGGAGAGCTGGTTCTCCGTCACCAGCCCTGGTTGGGTGGGACACATCCCTCTTTCCTTTATCATCTAACTCTGTTCTTCTGTCTTCCCTTTTTGAGAGGGCTTGTGATTCAGGGATAGTGAGTCATTTGGCTTAGGTCTTAACACGAAGACTTTATACAGCACAGGTTACTGAAGCATTTGTCTTATAAGAAACGGCATATGTATACGGAATTGCAGTGTATGTGTTTTGCAAACAGCTCTGAGAAATAAATAGGTCACTTTTGGCGCTTTCTAGCCTTAATAATGTGTTTTTCTTGTCTGTCTCGCTTATATGAGCTATTCTGCTGTGCCATCATATATTTCTTGTTTTGAAGTTTGGGGAGATATATTTTTTGTTCCTCTGCACTGCATCAAGAATATTTTTTTAAGAGAGTCAATTAGCTTGAACAAGAACCACAAGATATTTGAAAATACAGCTTTCTTATAATCTGGGACATTCTTTGAAGGCTTTACAGGGTATAAAAATATCAGGAAACAAATTCTGCTAGATGACAAAAGATGATCTTATTCTCTATCAAGGACAATGATAGAACAGCGATCTTGGACAGATTTGATATACTTTGAAGAGCAAAGACTGTTATCAGTAGGAATTCAAGATAAAGTTTACTGTAGAAAAGCCCTACTGACAAACTTAGCAAACATCAGCACTTCTTATGCCAGAATATATAAAATGAAGTGGTAAAGCAGGCAGCAGAAGGCTAACATTAAAGGATGGTGAAATGGAATAGCTCCTGTTCACACCCTAAAAATGAGAGCATTCATAGGGTTTATTGGAGTAACAGTAGATCTAATTTCCATACAGATGAGATAAAAAGGAACGCTGCATTTCATAAATCCCTTGGCCTTGTGTCTACAAAGTTTAGCCAAAGGACCAAGTCAATCTTTTAAAAAATACTAGATTTTCTTTAAACCACACACATACAAAAAAAATCAGGCATCCTTTTGATCAAAATTCTCCACAGTAGATTACCTCCAAGTGATAAATGAACTGCTGGAGAAGATGAATGAATGGCATGAACCCCTGTATATACTATTCACTAACTGCAGTAAAGATCTTAATTCAGCTGAAAGGAACTCTGTCTTGGAGCCCTGTTGAACTAAAGAGGCAGAGCATGGATGATTACATTCAGCATCTGAGAAACTTCAGAGTAATTGAATCAACTATGTTATATTTAACAGCGGAAAAATCGAAAGAGAAAGTGAAAGGTGCAAGGTAAAGAGACCTCTTTTGCACCCTTAATGGCTAGACTAGAGGGGTAAATGGACTGTACTGTAACGGAGAGGATGAGGAGGTGGGGATTATTTAGAGCAATGGTGGGGAACCGACAGTGGAGGTGAATTGGCAGAGAAGTGGGTGTTGAAGTTGGCACAATCAGAAAGCTAATCAAATCAAAAACTGCAGAGGCTGACCACGAGAAACATGTAACAGGACTGAAAAGTGCTTTGACTACAGACCTAACTGAGCAGACACCCTCAACAAGAGCAGGAGAATACTTTAAGTACAGAATTGAAGCTATGCTGACTTATTAATGAAAAAATTTTCATGCTGTAGCACGCGCTGTACTCCCATTGAATTGAATAGTCATTTTACTCAAGAACCTTACCAGGATATGAGTATCAAGCACACAGTTATCTTCCTTATAAAGCAGTTGGCACAAACGTGGTGGAAATCTGAGAACTGGAGCCAAGGCGGTTAAGCTTGAA
Source organism: Astur gentilis (assembly GCF_929443795.1). Classification (NCBI taxonomy): domain Eukaryota; kingdom Metazoa; phylum Chordata; class Aves; order Accipitriformes; family Accipitridae; genus Astur; species Astur gentilis. Next base: position 40,971,434 of record NC_064882.1, on the reverse strand, counting down.
CTCAGTTTTCATGCAGGAGAGTCCTCTGGCCAGGGCTCTCTGCAATGCCTTGGTTCCTCCCTGCTGTCCCCGCTCCTCTTCTCCCCAACAACCGGGGGAGGCTCAGCTGCGCAAACCTCCTCCCAGCTTTGGGAAAAGCCGTGGTCTGGGCAGGTTTGTCACGGTGATTTATCAGGGAAGGTAAAGAGGAGAAGGTCAAGAAGGTGTTTGTCCATAGAGCTGTTCTTGCAGCTTCCCTTTCCCATGGGTGCAAGCGCCACGCGGGTGCTGCAGAGAACGGAGGTGTCCGTGGGCGCTGTTTTTTTATAATCATGTAGCATATTTCTAGTGATAAAGGGCAAACATTTAGCAGTTACTAGCTAGCCCAGTTATGCTACAACTAGTAGATAATATCTGTGTCTCCTGAATTTCCTTTCTGCTATTAGAATATGTTCATTCAAATAGCAAACTGCCTATCACTTACTAATCTGGCCATTGTGTAACTAATACAATAAATATGTCTCCTGTAAAGTGCAGTGAAGTAATGAGCAATTTAATGAGTTAAGCAAAAAAAGATAGAAAGTGAAAATAAGAAACCATGGAAACTAGCTCACTAATCCTAGCAGAGTGCCAGCAGACTAATGAAGACAGACGGAGAGTGAAAATGAGAATAAAAAGGAGAAACAGCTCACTGAAGGCAGAGATACAAGATATCTGTGTCTTTAAAAGATTTCTGTGTTTGCTTTTTGCACTAAGCCAACATTTCCCTTTTCCACAGTTGCCAGAGAATGGTTTTCTGTCAAGGAGACTGAGTCAAAAATGCCGTTTGCAACCCTATCCTTTTACTGGCCTTTGATTTCCTGGTCTCCTATCCCAAACTGCACAGTTCATTGGAAATTCTAAGTAGATGGTATTATTAGGAGATGTTAATTAGCTGGCCCCTCTTTCCTTTCTCCCTTTCTTCCCCCAGATTAAGTAGTGATGAGTCAGCATCAAAACTCCATGTCCTGTACGCTCTCAGCTGTGATGGAAAGTCATCATGCCTTTCCTGGTTTGGTTAAAAAATCAGGTTCAGGGGAGGCTGGTTCTTGCCTGTGGTCCACTATAATCCCAGAGGCACCGCTGGACAAATTGGGGTCTAAATCTGACCTGAGATCTCTTGTGTAACTAATGGAGAGCCATCGGAGCTCCCAAAAGGCCTTTATTAGGATTAAATAAATAGGTCTTTAGAGTGCCTTTCTCTCAAAAAAGAGGTGAATGATGTAGACTTGGTGCCTAAAAGCTAGGGCAGATGACTCTTGAGTCCAGATCTCAGGGACAACCATGGAGGGAGGGTGGAGGAATTCTCAGCTGTTAAATTTAGTCCCAGAAGATCGGATTGGTTTTGGGATGTAGCCTGGATGTATCCTTCCCTCGGGCACTGCTTGTGGCACACGGGCAACCTGTGCTGTCCTCATCAGGTGGCACCCTCGTAGGTGGTAACAGAGCACCGTCACAGCCTGCTGCAGGGCCAGGCTTTGAGCCATTGGGTGGCTTCCGTAGAAATTACTCTGAGATTACTCTGGTGGTTAAAACAGGACCAGAGCAAAGGGTTTTGTGAAGGAAAAATGGTTCTTGCTATGCAGAGCCAAGTTGGGATGTATTTTGCACTGGGTGATGGGCAAGTCCATGAGGGAATAGGTTTTAATCTCACCTCAGCAAGCATAGCTTCTAAGACTGAGGACTAGGGAAAACTGTAGGTTTCACAGGCTTTCTTGTTAGTGATGTATTAGAAAGGTGTTTCTCACCATTTTGTGGTTGTGTTTTAAATTTTTGTATGCAGATTTTACATGTATATCTTCCTGTCCTTGTTTTACAGTAGTGAAGTACAGGAAGACAATCAAAGCCCTTCCATTCCTTTTCATGCTTGACTATATGCAATCACGCATTTTAAAAACCTCTAATGTAAGTTTTAGCTATTTGAGAATCTGACCAAGAATCTTGGATTCATCCTGTAATTCCTGCTGTTGTAAGGGGAAAATTACAATGGGCACTGATGATGTATCAGAGCTCAGGTAATGGTATATTCACTACTGAATTCCAGCTGCTTTCTTCCATTTGGGAAGAGCAATGTATCCAAAGGTGAAATTTCAGATAATGTTGTACAGCAATATAAAACAGTTGTGAAGCACTGTTGAATCAGGAAATTGCCTTCTAATCTGTTTTTCTCTGCTATACATAGATCTAGTGGAAATGTCTGGACAAATTATCTAAGGGAAAAAATCCCTTGCTTAAAAAATACAAAATTTGGCAAACGTACTCCAGAAATTTTCTCCTAAAAAAACCCTTGACAACTAAAACTTCCTGGATTTCTTTTTTTGTCCTTTGCCTCTCTGTTACTGGCAAAGTGGGAATAAAAGTAGATAAATGGGAAATTAATAATTGCATTATTTTAATCAAGCCAATCAAGTTTACTCAATCATTTTTTGGGTTTTTGTTTGGTTGGTTGGTTTTTTGTTTTGTTTTGTTTTTTTCTTTTTTTTTTCTGGTACAAAACATAAAATATACAGAAGAGACATCCTCTGCAGGTGCTGAAGTAAACTTGAAGCTAGGTGCAGATCCCTGTGGCTGTGGTCTCCATCGGGTTCGCTGTGACCAGTTCCTAATCCAACATGTCCTGTGCACTCAAATTTTGCTGGTGCTGGAATCGGACTGCCCTCACCTCCCTTAGGGACTGTAACTCCACAACCCCAGTGTTTCGCAACGTAGCTTTTGGCTTTAATAATACCTTAGAGCAAAGAGGACACCCGCCTGTTTTCAAGCTGTTCGGACACATCTTGAGAACGTGTCAGGTAAATGAGGCTGTTTAGGAGAGATCTGTTATAGCCAGTTCAATAGTATGTAATTTAAGACTATGTTTTAGACAACGGGTGGGGACTCTCATGTAGTGGGTTAATACATACATGACCTTTAGCACATCCTGACCTTCCTCAGCCTGAGATAATGTTCCATAACAAATTTATTGTGTCGGGGAGATGATTTGTCAGCCAGCAGAAGTAACTGGGAAGAACAAAAGGGAGTAGGGACTGAGAGGAGTCTGCCAGTTGAGAATGCTCTTTTATTTATTCTCCCCACCTAGATTGTAATGCCGTATGTGTAATGTCTGAATCCCCACCGATCCTGCGACTGAGGCTAATGGATACTTCTTGCTTTACTTATGTTCTGCCCGGTCTTGTAGTTCGTCACTGGTTGTCCCTTTACACTCTAAGCTGGTGAGAGCACAGACCCTTCTCTGCTTGGCTCTGACCGGCTGCTGCACAACAGCAGCTATAGTTACAATGCTATGTAACTTAACAAGTAATAATTCATCCATAAAACAAATTTTTCCTGGTCGGAAGCTTGGCAAGCAATATGCAGCTTCAGAGAATTTTTGCACAAGGAATTCTTCATAAATGAAGATATATATATCCACATTCTGGTCATAAACTCTTTGGAAAGCAGAGTGAGAGTATTAGGTTTTAAGTCACTTTATTGCAGTGTATTTATTTTCTCTGTGTTAAGACATCTAACAAGGAAAAGATTTTTACAACTAATACCTTGTATGTTTTTAAATAGAACTGGGGCTTTTAATAGAGCAGGGAATATGTCTGAAGAAAGAATTTGTGGTGAATGTTTACTTGACTACAGGTGGCATTGTTAATGGTTATATTTCCTTTTTTCAATTTTTTTTTTTGAATGTTGAGAGACCTCCCCTTTTATGTATTATCTAAATTAATTAGAAATTTTATGGAAAATGACCTCTGAAGAAGTGGATTCAGTTGCTTTAGGACTTGCAGCCATCCATGGAAGCACAAACTATGAAACACAAGCATGCTGGTGTGACCTTGTGTGTTCAGTGAAACTATAACACCAATCTGCACTGGATTTCTGAATGTGAAAATTTGCAACTAATTAGCCACAGATAATCTGCAGTAGTAATATAGCAAATAGAATTATCAACCAGAAATGTGGTAGAGCAAGCAATGGTGAGGATTTGGCGTGCTGTGCTGTTTTCTTTTCCTTCCTTTTTCCCTTACCACATTTTCTTTTCTCTTGGCAAAATGGGAAAGAAAACATGTAAAAGAGAAAAAGAAGCCAATGAAATAATATTTTCTGATACAACATCTCTTGGTTTTGGAAGCTGAATCAGAAAACTTTTGCTTAGCATTTTTACATATGATCATTGAGTTTTTTAGTTTTTTTTTTGAAAAGGACTTAAAAATACTCAGTCATAAATATTTCACCATCAATTAGTGTTACAAGTTTTTCTTTTTTTTTTCCTCATGGGATCTAGACCCTTATGGTCATATCAGCTGCTATGAACACCTCACTTTTACACAGCTCTTTGCATCACATTTAAAATGTTGTAGATATGACACAGAATGAATTGCCTGTCTTAATTCTCTTGCAAAGGACAACGGTATTAATTTAAGGATCAAGTTCACCTATACTTTTTATGAAATTAACTCTGAAATTATACGTCTGCAAATATAATGCTGCTCTTGCTGAGTAATACTGCTACTGAGCACATCAATAAATTTTTGCTATCTCCCATGATTACAATAAAATATTTCAAAATTAAATCCAGTGATGCAATTAAATTAATGGACTCAAGGAAAAATATAAAGCTACAGGATGTAACAGTGTAAAAGGCTATCTCATGGTTGTGTGAGCCTTCTGAGTATCAGATGGATTTTCATTATCAAGAGATCTGAATTCTTTTAGATCCCATATTGACATTGAAGTAATGCTTAATATTAAGATACATCTATACTCCAAAGCTAAGAGAAGGTTCTCATTCTTGGACAAGCATTTCAAGCTGAGAGAGCTCACCCCTATTTTTCAGTGCAGTCTTCTCTCTTAGTCCCATTTTATGAAGTTCACTTGCTGATTCCTTCTTTCCAGAGTCCTCAGGGAAGCCTCAGAATTGACTTTGAGAGTTGCTGTGAAGTGGCATGAATAATTCTTATTCCTGGAATTCATTTTCTTATAGCATAGAGCCTTTGGGACCAAAAATAAGTCTAATGGGGTTACACTGTATTGCTGGGTTTAGGTTTAGGTGTTCAGATACAAAGACGCAAGAACCTTCTTGAGTAACAGCAATACTGGGAGTTGTTCCTTGGAGTATCTTCCCTTAAAGGAAACTGGATTTGTGCTATTGCTTGTAGTAGGATTAGTTTATTGCACTAAGGATATGCCCCAAATAAAGGGGAACAAATAATTTTTAGATTTTTATTTTCATTGGTGCAAGTCCGTGTACTTGAAGGGCTGAGAATCTGGGAGAGGAAGGATAGTATGGTGTCAAACTGATCTCATGCCCACTGCTTATGTCTCCTTATGGTAGTGTCTTCCTGGCAAATTAGTGTTGATTGTCTTTTTGGTCAAATGTTCTATTGTTCCTGAAGAATAGGAAGAATTTTTACAAGCTCTTTATTCCTTAAATAGTTTTTCAGTACCCTTTGAAATATTTTGGTGTATTATACGAGTGATCATACATGAAGTATCCACGAAGCAAATCAGCCACAGTGGTTCAATACCATTTTAATTGAATTGTCTATGTATTTAAATTGAAATAGTCAATTGCAGAGGTATATTTGCCCAGAAAGCCCAGCTTATAAAGCAAATTTATTCTGAATCTAACAGAAAGAGACCTGCATAAAATTACAGAGCCAGGAGCCCCAAGTAGTAGATGTGCATCTTTCCCTCAGCAGACTACCCCTTTAAATTGGTCTCAGAGAAAGAACAGTGCATTTATAATTTAGCTTGTCCTGAAGGAGAACTCTTCTCTGTGGGAGGATCCTCTTTAATTACAACTTCACAGTAATAAGATGAGAAATGAGCAAGCAAGAAAGTACTGCTGGAATGAGACATGATAAATCAGTTTGTCCAGGAAGCACGTTTATACCAGATCTATCACCACATTCAGCACGGCGCTATCTTTCTTATTTCAATAAGGAAATCTCATGAAGAAATTTTAATTGCATACTATTAGGTGAAAGTCAATGTCCCATAATGAGCAAAGTGAAACCTGCATTTTTTCTTCTTTTATCTTCATGCTTTGAGTTCCTAAGGATTAATACAAAATGATTTGCCCTTAAATTGCACCCTTTTTTTTCCTTTTTTTTTTTTTTGTTCATTTGTCTGAAGGATGTAGATTTTAGGTAATTTAAAAGGCACCAAGCTTTTGCTGTATGCTTCATGCTTGCAAGTTGGGAGTCAGAGGGGAAAAAAAATTCCAATTTTCAAAGTCTCCTATTGTTAAGGGTGACTGAATGGCAGCCTGCAATTATATGATTTCAATGTAATTCATTCAGTAGGGAAGAGGTTGGTTCATAGATGCCTGGCTTAAAAGATTGGCATTGCTGTGTGATTAATTTCGAAACTTTGGAGGTATTTTCAACAGCATACAATGGAAGCATGTGACAGTGACATTTTCTGGATTTGTGCTAGGATTGCTTTATAATTGAAGTGCTAGGCTTGTGGAGATCACATTATCATTGGAGTTTCATTTTTCATAGGGTGAATGTATGTTTGTGTGTGTGTGTATATATATGAAATATATAAATATGCATCCATAAGTATACAGGTACATATATGTGAGCACACATGCATGTGATGTGTGGAATCGCACAGGGGGATTTTATTACGCAGATGTCTTTACAGCATGCTTGCACTTGCCCCTTTCGCATAGATTTTGAAGAAGTACTTTTTTTCCCCTTTCACATAGGAAAGGTAATGATGAGTTTCATTCTTGAAAGGCTTGTAATTTAATGCTTGATTTAGGATATTTAAGCAAAAAAAAGGTATTTGTTTTTTGAGCGAATTAAATTTGTGAGTTATAATTACAGGCAAAAATTGCTATAATGGGTGACTGGGAAGTACCTGCTATACAACAGGTTTTTTTGGTCCATTGTTTGTTATGGTCAATGGATTCCCTAATTACTTATATTTAAAGCTGTGCCAAATCTTCATTATCAGACCTCAAACCACATGAACCCTACCTGAACAGAAAAGAGCTGAAAGGAATCGGAAATGAAAACAGAATGCTTTTGGCTTCCCAGCAGGAGAAAGATGCACTACGTTTCTACCTCAAAGGACAAAGAAATTGAGGGCGACACTCTCAAAAATTTAAATCAAAAAGTAGTATGTGTAATTTTTGTCTCTCTCAACTGATTTTCCTAGTTTCGAACCTATGGGTTTTATGTTGCAAGTTTTTGACATACCTGTAGCAACCAGAATCATCCTCTAAAAATATAGGCTATCATTTTTGCTTTACTTGTATGACTTTGGGAGGTCAGCTTGAGGAAGGATGTTACACTGGGGGAGAAACCTGTGGTTAAAGCTGGCAGTGCTGGGTGGAGTTGATTCTAGCTGAAGATTTTCTGATAAAATTATTTTTGTCATAAAAAGCAGATTGGCTATTGCTTTTGCTGGAAAACTCACACCAGTTTTGGAAGAAAAGCTTCTTGAGATGAAGTTCCCAGGGTCAGGTCCATATTCTTTGGGTTTCATGAAACCCTGTGAAAGTTTTAGGATTCAAATACACTTTTGAAGTCATGGCAGAGAAATACCCCTCTCTAAATATAGATGGTTTCCTCTTCAAGCCCAGTCTGAACTTCAGACCAGTATAAATGTCTTGGGGAATGGGGTAAATGAAAGGGAAAGGAGTAAAAAGGCAAGAAATGAAACAAGTACTTTTAATATTTCTCTTGTGGGGAAGATTGTTGAGTGCTTGCAGGTTTTGGGTGTTTAAACTCTATCCAGTGTTAGCCTGATGGTCTGTACTGCTGCCTTGTAAGAGGAAAAAATTAAAACTTGGAAAAATAAAAAGTCCTAGTCAGCAAATTTTCCCCCAAAGCTGGGAAAAAAAGACATTGCAGTGCCAAGATAGTTATGCGCTGCCCAAATGCTCAGAATTTGCATGGTGATCAGAAGTCCAGTGGAGAATTCGCCTGGGGCAAGGCAGCCTATTTCTGTCTTCTATTTCTTACCTGGTTTTGACTTGTGATGAGGGGTGGTGAGTTGCTGCTCTAGTTTGTGTATGGCATCTCTCCTTCAAGCTTATATAGCATCCCCAAGCATTATATAGGTTCCTTGTTTAACTAAAGTACGTGGGAGCTCCCCAAAGGGTGATGACATCTCTATTCACCTGGGTATCACTGCGTTTTCCGAGTAACCTTCTCCTCGGGATGGGGTCTTTAGGAGGCCAAAATATTATAGGGCTAGAGATTGCTTTTGGCATTTCAGTAAACCAGGGTCATCTTTTGAGTGAACCCAGCATCACTGCGGGACAGTGCCGGGAAATGTGAAACAGCCAGGAGCCTGTGTTATGAAACGATAAAAGCTGTTAAAAATGTCAGATTGCCTGTCTGGTCCTGGTGGCCGCAGGCAGCAGACCACAGAGGAGGGGATGGAAAGGTAGGGATGGGGAGGCTCACACGGGTTGTGTTTCCCTCCCTTGGTGAAAGGCAGGTTTGTGTGATGGACACACACCATGTGGGGGAAATTCTCCTCTCAGTATGAAATGATTGTCTATTTGTTCTGCTTGCGGAGCTCCCATTAATGCCGGTGGGACTCATGGAAAGACTTCTGAACGGGAAGCCAAGAGCAACTGTGATTCAGAGATGAGCAATTTGCCCCATAATGTGAAGGTAGTTTTATGAGCTGTTTATTCATGTTGCTCTACACTGCAATTGAAACTCTTAAAAAATGACCCAGTTGTACAGTCACCTGGTCCCACTGCATTACACCAACATCACCGCTTTGGTTTTTTATTGCATACCTTCTGGGGTGTTAGGTATACAGGACTGCAAAGGCCTTATACCATAAGTCCAGACTATTGATATCAGAAGAAATGAAGTTTTATAATATCATGCATAGAACTTAATTCCCTTCTCACAACCATTTTGTTTCTGTAATTTCCAAGGAATTCCAGTGTTCAGCAATAGCTATTTCAAAATAATTTCAATTTTGACAAATATATACTCAGAACAGGCTCATAATACAAAATAAGTGGTGGCGAGTGTCTGTGATTTGTCCCATGCCAGGGAAGAAAGGGGTAAATAATAGGCTTTCCATAATTTTCTGTAAAAACAAACAGGTTAACACTCTCTCTCATTGTACTAACTCCTTGGCAAATAATGGCTAATTGCCAATGATATCAGGTGTTTATGTACGATTTCATGCCAGATTTGGTGTGTGTTGAAGTATTAACACACAGAAAGTGCAGATTTTGTGCTGGTTTTTTTGTGGGTTGTTTGTGGTTTTTTTTGTTTGTTTTTTTTTTTTTAATAGAGCTGAATTCACAAAATAGTGTATGTGCAAGTTGAGACAAGCAAATAAAAGCTGCTTTTATACTGATGGTTACTGACAGGTTTTTTACAGCTACTGACATGAAGAAAGAGAGAGAAAATTTCTGAAACTGCTCATTCTCCAAGACAAGATGGAACAAGGATGTTGGAGGAGTGAGGTTGGGTGACGTGTCAAAGGAGAAACAAAACAGAGAGACAATTGGTGATAACTCACCTCTAGCATTTGGGATAAATAGAGGAATTTTACCAAATCTTCACGTGTGAAACACATAGAATATGCAGCTCTAAACTTGGCGACCGTATCACATTGCTAATCAGGAAAGGAGAGAAGGTATTTGGAATGATTCCTGACAAAAGGAGAAATGCGCCAAGCCATTATTACACGCTATTTATTTATGTTGCAGTGGTGCAAATGGAGAATTGTCATTTAAAATGAATGAGGCTGATGGAAGTTGGTACTGTGTGGTGGCTGTTGAGTAGCCTTGGTGTCATGGGCTGTGAAGGCACCTGGACTCTCTCCAGTTCCTGTTCTGTGCCATCGGCTGAAAAGAGCTGTCTCTCCTGTGCCACCACCTATTTCCAGAGTGTCACGGGGATGTAAAGCTCTGTGAGGCTCTGGCTGTCTCTCACTGTCTTTCTGGTCCAAAGAACATCCTAATCCAGTCACAGAGCAAAAAGGAGACTTGTGCCAGCCGTAGCCGTGTTTTCGAATGCACTGTCGAACGAGGCTGACGCTGCTGGGTTAAAAGAGCTTGCTAGAGGCTTGCCAGAATGTATGGTTTCGGTTAACACAGCTGCTTGGAAGAAATCCTCCCTTTGTAATATATACTGGGGTTTTATTGTCTTGCAAAACTACCTAAATAACGAAGTACCTCTGTGATCCGCTGTAGCCCTTTAACTGTACTAAGGCTGCTGCTTAGTTATTTTTATCTCTAATTCCACATTTAAAGTTAAAACTCTCACTGTGGGCACAAACTACTCTGTTTCAAGTATTTCTTGCTTTCTTAGACAGTACAATTTCCTATTTTTAGAAAACAGACTTCTTACTGTAGATATCTTCTACTTAATTTATGTAACACAGACATGCAGGTGAGCAGTACATACACCTGTCTACACACTATTATAGAAATGCTTAAGTTTTGCTCTGTCTCAATAAGTGACTTTCCCTTAAGATTTACTGTTACACTGATTTCTCTATTTTAAAAGTTTTGAATTTGTTAAAATTACTGATAATTTGAATGTGTAAGTCTTCTGATGTACTATCTCTGAAATCTATCAAAAGCCTGTGCAATTAGCAAAACTCCTTTCCAGTAATAAGTTCATTTTGCCTTCTTGCAGCAATATTGAAAAAAAAAATCACCGTTATGTGATACCATGGTGCAAAGCTTGTGCTGAACATAGTTAACACATGTATGTAAGATAAAAGGTCTTGACTTTTAAAACCACATGTGTTGGTTGCCTGGACATGGGAGCATCTGCTGAATACAGGAGGTACTTGCTTCTGGGGGAAATTACCTGGTTTGCAGGTGTCACAATTTCTGTGGTCTGTGAACTAGTAATCAGATTGTCACGGAGCAACTTTTTTTGTACAGTTTCAAAGCAATGTCTTCAAATTCCCGCAACTACTATCCTTTCGATGTGCTATGGAGGACTTGGTTACATGAAATAACATGAATAGATTTTTTTCCCTAAAAAGGATCCTTTCGGGATCAGAAACATGAGGACTATGAAATCCGTTAGAATCAAAATGTCTCCTTTCCCCTGATTCAGAGCTTTTAGGGTTTTCTGCAGCACTTGTCTATATTGTATGGAAGTACCTTTATGACCTGAAGTAGAACAAGGTGCTAGCAAATAACGGTCCTTAATTCTGTAATCAAAAACATCCAATCCTGGCTGTAAGGGGTAACATAAAACCCCAGATAGTTAAAATACCTGATTTCAGCAGTGGAAAAAGGTCTTTAACCACAGCTGAAGGATTCATTCAAGTCTTGATCATGGTGGGACCTGCAAGTGTGAGCTAACCTCTCCAAGGTGGAAGGAGGTTGCCTCCCTGAAGATTTCTTAACTCAACAACCCATCCACACACCTTGTATACCCACTTTCTCAGCCCAGTGACCCACTGAATGCAGTGATGAAGACTTGGTGTTATTTGACCTTTTCATCTGATTAAAATGCTTGGTGTTGGGCTTAGCTGGGTTTGGATACCACCATGGCATTTTGAATTCTGGATGACTATATAATATCAATTAAAATGACAGTGACAGGGCTTTTCTTGTACAACTCTTTAATACAAGCTGTAAGACACAGAGGGGCTTGGTGGTTTCTTTGTGGCTCGTTTCTTTCCTAGTCTCTGTATTTTCAACTAAGGGGACACGGTCCCCTGCCAGTAGATGCAGGCTATTTAAATGCTCCATTGGAGAGGGATTAAAGTTTATGCAAGGTCACTGGGGATGTGATAATTATAATCACAGGTTTTTGGCTCCACAATGACAGCCATTTGTTATTTTCGCTTGAGTAATTCCTGCAGCTTGGAGCTGTTGACAAGCGTGCACTGATTTACTGGCCCCCCCAGGTCCCAAGGCAGTGTCCGCTCTGAAGTCTGACACCCCTGCCTGGCTCCTGCTGCTTTCAGTATCTTTTCTGCTGCGAGCTGCAATACCGACTGAAAATTGGAGAAAAATATTGTGTTAGTTTATAATGGGATCAGAGAGAGAGAGAGACATAGGGTTGCTGAGTTTGTTACTACTCTGCAGCTTCCCCACTCCCCTTCCACGGCTGAGCATTTGTTTCTGTGTTGTGAGGGGATTAATAAACTACTGATGTGATTTACAGTGTAAGACCATTGGAGTATTTTTGTGGTGGAGAGGCCTTGAGAGCTTGGATGCAAAGATCAGGAGAGAAAAAATCCGTTCTTTTGAGAAGCAGATCTCCCTTCTGTCTCTTCAGCCCCCTCGTCTCCCTTTCCCTTTCTTTTTGATTTATGTTGCCTTATTTTGTTTGTTTTTGCAATCAGAGGTAAGAGCATTTTAATATATATTAAATGGTGATAAATTGAGAATAGCTGATGGGTTAGGGCCGATATGACATTTGTCTTTATGGGTGGGGAGATTGATAACTCATGAGTGGCATGAAAAAATCAAGCAAAATCACTTAATAGGGAATCTATTTTTTGGAAGAGCATTTTTCTTTTGTGCAGGCGCATGACTGCCATGATAGCTCTTTATATTTTGTTTATTCAGCTTATCTGTTCTTTCCCCAGGCCTCCAATTTACTCGCTCCTTTCCCTCTCTAAAACATCTCAACCTTCCCAATTTGCATTTAATACATTTAATACATGACCTTTCTCTCTCCCCTGCTGAACCTTCAACACCAATTGGTTCCTTGTCTACAGTTCAAACTTCCCATTGCTCTTCGTGAATACATTCCAAAGTCTTCTACATCTGGTCCACCATCTGTGCTCTCATTTCTGAGCACAAACCAGAGAAGTCCAGGACACTTCCAGGTGTCCCCAGAAGAAATGATGGCAGGGGAGCAACTGGGAAGCTCAGTTTAATGCCAGATGACCATACAGACTATATAATTTTCGTGAGCTGCCTGAGACCCTTGTCTAACAAGCTGTCCTTGCCCAGGCCTGGCAGTTCCTCCCAGCCTAGCACTGCAACCCTCCTTCCTGCTCTGGTGAGCTGAATTTGGATTTGTCTTTGTTGTTTCCCTGGCACTATTTAACCTCAGACTTCTTGCTGCTGCCTCTTTCTCCGTACCTGGCCAGCTGGAGCTTTTTACAAGATCTCACCCACTTACCTGCCTGTACGCTTGGTACTGCTGAGAGGTGGTTGGTACAAAACATTCCTTTCTCATCAGCCACCTCAAATTTCCTGGCGGTACCTTGCTCTCAGTTGCTCAGAATTATGATATCATCTGTCTTTCTTTATGCAAGATATTTTTAGGAGTGCTGGGATGAAGAAGTGCTAGGCACATATAAGGTCTGGTAGCAGACCTGGTATGGCCTGATTGCAGATGTGGTATGATTTTGACATCTCTGTTTTTTCAGGGAACTAAGCAAATAGGAAAGTCTTTCTGGCTGTCCCTGAATAACCAGTGTCCTGTATCCAAGTCTCACCATTACGCCCAGCATGGATGTCTTGCCAGCTTTCTGCTTGGTTTCCGGTAAATGTTCCTCCTACAGAGCAGCAAATGACTTCCCCAATTCTTGTGTGAGGAAATAATTCTTCTTTTCCACCCAGTTGTACCCCTGGAAAGATTCTGACATCACTAATCAATGCTATATTCCTCTTGTCTCTCTGTGCCCACTCCAAGACTGTGTCCTTTTACATTTCTAATGGTGAATTCAAGACAGCTTTCTCACATTTCAAACCTCCCTCCTTTGCCATCCACTCACAGTTTCTTCTTTTGCCTCTTCTTTCTAGAATGACTTGAAGTAAGAAGCTGCCCAGGGAAGTGGTTGGGTCACCATCCCTGGAGGTATTTAAAAGACGTGTAGACATGGCTCTTAAGGACATGGCTTAGTGGTGGACTTGGCAGTGTTAAGTTTACAGTTGGACTCGATCTTAAGGGTCTTTTCCAACCTACATTATTCTATGATTCTGTGAGTATGGGCTATGTATGCTCTACAGAATTTTCATATTCTTTATTTCTTGAATCTTCTGCTCTTTCTCTGTCTACCAGCCTTGACTGTTTCTGCTTAATGTTACACTGTAGTTTCCAAAATTTGAATCCTATACACAAGGACTTTCTTCTTCTGATATATTATCCCAATAGTTTGTAACTCCGGCCATGAGTTTGCTATCAAGGTGAAAACCATTTGATTTACCCTTGAAGTTTAATTTAACATTTTTCTCCCATCTCCAGTTTCACCTCCAGAGCAATAGTAACATTTCCACTTATTTAAATCCTGCTTCAGCAGAGATCCTTATTTGTGTTATTTCTTTCTGAGCTATTGTAATCTTCTGTGTTTATCTCTGCCTGCAAACCTGGCCCCATTTCACTGTGAGCTAATTGAAAGAACTTACAAAGTTAAGTAGACAAAGTTCAGGAGAAAGGAAGGTTTGCAGTCTCCTTTTTTTTCCAGCAAAATTGAGAGAGTTACTTGGTTTCAGGTAGAGTGTCTTTGTCAGAGGCATCAGCAGAACCCATCGGTATAGCATGTCAGATCCAAGGCTGAGTGGGAAGTCATTGGTCTTCTGTGAGTCCTTTCCTGTTGTAAAATAAAACCTAACCTTTTAGGAATTTAAATAAAGAACCTCTTTTTAAAAAGCAGTATTTACCACTTAAGTAAAACTGCCTTCTCCAGTGCTGTGTTACAAAGCATAGAGGTTAATGGTGAAGAACAAGGACCTGCCATTGTTGTGCAAAATAACTGTATTAACAACGTTATAATGGTAAAATGAATCTCTATGAATTCTAAGACTGTTACAAACATTGGTGCATTAATTAGTACTTGTGAATTAGTAGTGTTTTCATCTGGGTAAAAGGAACCACAAAGAAGTGATTTAATAGTACCAGTACTCGTGCTGTTTTGTATTGCACAGTGCCTCGCCGTGTTGTTTGTGGACTGCAGTCTGAAACGCTCTCGGCCACAGCGTTGGCCTCCTTTGCAGCAGCCGAGCTGCCCATCACCACTGTCAAGAAAACAGATGGGTCAGAAAGGTTACAGCTCACAAGAAACCTTTCCTCTGGAGATGAGTGCTCAGAAAAGTGGGGAAGCAGGAAAATAGCCCGAGTCTTCAGGGAGCGGCTGGTGTTTGTAAATGGGGTCTGGAAGGGAGGCTGTCCCTCAACCCTGAAGGCCAAAGGATAAGAGCTGAAGGCTGGGGATAGTTGGGGAATAGGTGTCAGGAGACCACTGTGGTAGGTGAGAGGGGAGAATGGGAGGACGAGACGTGGGAGCGAGTGCCTTGAAAGCTGGGACTTGCACGTCTGTGTGTCCAGTTCATGTGGGATTCAGCCTTCAACCCGTAGCACCTATGGGATGACATTAATTAGGTAGGTGTCTTGTGAGCTATGCAACTTACTTTGTCATAGACCTGTATTTGGTCAGCTAAAAATGTCACAGCAAAAGAAAAAAAATTGTGTATTGGTCTGGACTTGTTTTGAAATCTCATGATTTGGGGGCAAACTTTTATGATTTTTGGTGCAGGGGATGAGAAAGCTCTGCTGCATATCCTCTTGTTGGACATATTGGTCAAGCTATTTCCCAAATAGCCCTAAAATTCACAATAGATTGGAAGAATGCAATCTTTTCTGTGTTCTATGTGTTCTGCTGCATTTTGAAGAATGACTTTATTTAGCACTGAATTACGCAGGAATTCCACCAAATCTTTATCACATCAGGAAGTGGTAGAAGTGCAACTGAGAAGTCAGATTTTCTTCCCTTGTTGATGTTCTCTTGTTGCTTTTAAGGCATTTCATTTTTACAAGGAAAATACTCAAAGAAAGCAGATTTGGAGCAGCATCAACATGAGATGACTCAGGATTTGCTAGCTGAGATGGATGAAAGATAACAGGTTGGAGGTGAGGTCATCTGCCGGACCTTGGAGGATGAATTAAGTAAATAATATGTGAGTTCCATGAGTTGATAAATGTTATTTTGGCAAATTCTCCCACACAAGTGATCAGTGAGTGTACAGTTGTAATTGCTAGCCTGTCTTCCAAACATCCCATTACTTACATGAGTCAAACACACATGGGAAAAATCTGTTTAGACCCTCAAACAGTGCTGTAGTCTCATATTATAATAGTAACATAATATATATGCAAAATGAGGGTGAAGTCATTAAAGGTAAGTACTGAACCACCCTTTAGCCATACCAAGGACCAATAGGGACATGATTCCAGCTTTCCAGTATATAAAAAGCTGTTATCAAGAGGACAGCGATCAGTTTCTTCAGCTGAATGTTCTGCAAGAATTGATTAGGACATAATAGACTTAAATGAAATGAAGAAAATTTAAGTTATACCTTAGAAAGAACTTTCTAACTTTAAGGACAGGCAGCAGTGCAACAGCTGAGTTCTTGAATCCCCATATCTGTAAATTTTTACAGTTAGAAAGTGAGGAATGGTGAGATACTTGTTCCTGGGTTGGAAGAGATAAAAGGATTAGATTATTTTTTGTATTCTTTGCTTTGTTTCATTCCTAGAATCATGATCTAAACTTAAAAATATTATTCAGTACCTTCCTCACTTCCTAATCTTCCATGCATGAAGTGTTCTACTTTTATTCCCTGTTTTCCAGCCTTTTTAAGCTTTACACAGGTTCTTTGCCTTTCTCCACTATTTTTGTAGGGTCTGTTTCTGGGAAAATGATGTTTGGTCTTATTCTACTTCATTCCCCAGTGCAGCTGTGCTGGCAAAGTAAGTCTGCCGTGAACTCCTTAGTCCTGAGTGATACAGTGTAGATGAACGGTGCTATATAAATGTAAATTTCAATTCATTCCCTTCATTCATTCAACAAGCTATCAACACAACCTTGTCATTTCAATTTTTCACACTTTTTTGTGGGAGTCCTCTGTCTCAGTGAAGTCTCATTTCCTCAGCCCAGTGCCAAAGGTGACCAGGCTGTATTAGAATATACAGTCACTTTTTTTTAAGTGGCCAGACCTAATGAGAAGAAGGAAGAAGCCAGTCACAGCCTCAGCAAACATTTCTCTCTGCTTCATTAACCAGACCCCGGCCAAAGAGGTGACACTGCCATCTCCACCACTGGCCATATACCAGTATGTGCCCTGTTAACAATATTTTTCAAACTTTGGTAAATGACACACTTTAACACTGTTCAATAAAAACACTGAAAAATATTTACATAGGAAATACTAAGAATCAAGAATACTCAAGGCAGGGAGGGAAATACATTGCAGAAAAATTGTCATTCAACCCTCCCCCCTTCCCATTACTGCCAGAAGGAAGAGGTACTTTTGCTTTCAGTGTTCTGCCTGGGACTTTTTCTCCCACAGATTGTTTGAATATAGATTTTGCAGGTGAAATTGCCCTTGTGTGTGCTGACATAGCCTCTTGCTTAGAGATACCAGCTCTTACACGTTAGCAACTTCCCAAACACATTGCCAACATATTCAAGAACAGGATAAAAAAGGTCCTTCAACAGCCACCCACGGTATTCTGACCATTTCGTGTTTCTACTTAGTCATCTAAGTGCAAAAGTGCCAATACTCCCTCTGGCACTTAAAACGTCATCGTCACTGATATGACTGTTCCCTGACTGGCCAATATTAAATAACTTTTCCAAGGTTTTTGAGGGTTTTTTTTGCCACATCTGGCCTGTTTACACCTTGACTCTTGACATCCTTCCAAACACTTCAAGCCACCCTTCTAATGTGGTCCTTGTTTCACGTCAAATTCAGTTTATCCATTTGTCCTTACAAAGGACAGCCATAATATCATAATATATCATAATGTACATGTGGGTTGGTCAATTTGCAGCCCCTGGTGAAAGCTGCACCATTTTATCCAAGATATATATGTTATTACCCCAAGAATCCACGGGGAGAGTCCAAATGTGGAGCTAGAAATATCTGATTTTGATCTGCTTTCGCACAATGTCTGCTTTTTAGAATAGAATTTCTCTGCCATCTCTTAGAGACGCTTCTCCAACATCTGACTCCTGAGCCTTACAGAGTTGAAAATTATCTTCTTATTTATCTTAACCTCTCATGCAATCTCCCTTACTGTCTCTTCTTCTGCCTCCTGTATTAATTTTTTTCTTTACACTCTCTTAACTTCCTTCTGCAATCTTTCTAGTCCTCCTCTCTACCTAATGTTTTATAGCTTGCATATGCCTCTTTCTTAACCTTAATTACTTTTTGCACTTCCTACTCCTAGTGTATTTATTGCTTGATAGCACACATAAGCCTTGGCATATATTCATTTATCTTTGGATGTTTCTCATTCGCCTTTGGTTCATTTGGTAGTGTTTCTGTATCTCAGGCAGAAGTCTGTGGGTTCAAGATTCACCCCAACATTAGGAGTGCTTCTCGGGGGTTCATGCTGCAGTTGATTTACAGCTCTTTTGGATACAATACTGATGTTTTCAAATGGTGCCTTCCTCCACAGGCATTTCCTCTACACAGCCCTGCTGCTTGCCAAGGTACCCAGCCAGATAAGAGTTAAAGACCCTACTGCATGTTATGGGAAGAGTGAGAAAAATCTGTGTCTTGGTTAATGCTTTGAAAACAAAATGTTTCAGAGACCACTGCTGTACATGTGAGTTATTGTTAGCTTGTGCATTTGGCTGCTTTTCATTACTAGAACCCTATGGGATTTAATCAAGACAATCAAACAGTTTGACAGTTGTTTGTTTTGTGGGGGTGTGGCAAGGAAATTAGTATTTTATTGAACCCTGTTCAGCAACCCTGTTTAAAAGGCATCAACCTAGGGCTAAGAGCCTTATATGCTCATCTATGGGGCCAATTACTCTTCCTTGTGTTTATAAAAATTAAATGTTGATTATTTAAATAACAGTGTAGGTATTAGGCACAGCATATTTTTATTTGCTAATACAACAGATTGGTGCTCTGCCTTCTTAAAGCAACTTTAAACTTATCACTCACTGTACTAAAATTTTCGGAGTTCTCCGAATTGGAAGCTACCTCAGTGGTTTTACATCAGCAAAGTCAGAACAAAGAGCAGTTTTACTTCACACTAGATTGTAATAACAGACAAGATGGAGTACTTGAAATGGTCTCATTCTCTGTGTTTTTTTCTTATTCATAGGTGTCTCTGAGCTACTAGTCTACTTTTCTTTCCTCCTATACCAGCAAGTAACATTGCTAAGTTCTGTGCTCTAATAATGAAGTCTGCTTAAAAGAATGTGTTTTGTTTTGTCTTGTTTTGTTTGAAATAAATATTACTGTACTTCGACTTCTTTTCTGAAGAATTCATCTTTGTGCAATTCATTGTCACATTTGTACGGTATCCTCTACCTCTGGTTGGAAAGGGTGTTACTGGAGAAAGGCTGCATTAAAGAAAATTGCACCATAAAATAGCCATCCATATCCTGGTCAGATCCATGTCTGACAAAATGGTATGTGATGTTCATGGCAGGTGGATGTTAACTAAGATTTGCTACGCAGTTTTGGGTATGTCTGCTCTAGGTTTTATACTGACTTCTATGGGAGAAGAAACACGGGTTTAAAGTAGCAAAATTAGCACATAGGGAAGGTCAGTTCCGACTCCTTGTTATGCTGCTGCTGTTCACTATCCTTGAAGAAAGCCACAGGAAATCTGATTAATATATTTTTAATTATGTTTTCTTACAGTAAATTACACCAAAACTGCCTCTGATGATGTTACCCATCAATTCAGTGGAAGATAACCCAGGGAAACAAAAATAAAAACTGAGTTGGAAATCTACAGCTGATTTATAAATTGTCTGCTAAAGGCAATTTGCTCTCTTTGTCTGCTGCACTTACCCAATTGCTGCTGAAACTAATTGCTCTTTTCTGGGCATTCTTTAAAGAAAAAAAAAAAAAAAAACAACAACCCACCACAAAACAAAATAAACAAAAATGTGTGCCAACGTGAAACAGTGAATTGTAACCAGAGCTTCCCGCTAATTATCAGCTGCTTATCTGAGAATCGTGTCCAACACACAAATGTAATTGCAAATGACAACACGAATGCTGGCTATGACAAGCACAAGGTGGAACATTTTCGAGCACATATAGAGCTCCGGCAGTGTCAAGGTCTTTTTCAGGTCAGATCCCTAGCAGCTGATCTAGTTCTGCGCTGAGGGTGATTCAAAGGTTAAGTCTTATACCAAAGGGCTGTTCTGGTCAGACACATAATTGGAATAACAAAGTCAATATATGTTGCTGGTTGTGGGACACAATCTTCATTTGATCTCTCACACGGCAGATTAATTAAGTGTTATCAATTAATGGCCTGGTAAAAGTGAACACCCTGTTAGTCAGTTTTCCAAGTAGTGTCAAGCATATGCAAGCCCTGGGGGGAGGGAGAGGGTGGGGGGAATCACCCCTGAACTGCACAATTGCTTTCCAAGAGCTGGAGACCAAAAATAACAGGAAAATAATTGCAAAAAGTAACAACTAAATAATAAATGTTTTCCATTGGTTCTGTTTTTACAGTGACTCAGAGCTTTAAGTGGATTTGATCAGGCTTGCATAAAAACCCTTTGTGAGAAATATTACTCTTGTTGTTGTACACCAGTATAGATCAAATTGCAGCAATCAACATGCAGGGCTGGACAATGTGATACCTTTGAGCACCGAGGGACAGGTACCTGGAGGAACAGCACGATGTCCTTCCTTAACCCCGCCGTGACTGCTCAGCTGAACCAGTGCTCATTGGTATGAGTAATTGATGGTGCCAATTAATAGGTTTGCAGTTTTTTGGGTGCCCACCAGAGACAAGTAGCAAAGGTGTTTTTAAGCTCAGTGGAAAGAATAGTTTAAATATTCTTTGTGTGTTAGTTTTCTTTTTTTTAACCCATCTAATGAATTTTGCACTTCTGAGATTTTAGGACTTGATTTGCAAAACTGGAATTAAGTATCTAAAGTGCATGAAAGCACCTAATACTGAACTGCATTTATCGGAAAGGTGTTTTGGGCATAAAGCAATAAATGGCTTCCTTCAGCCCACCCAGCAACAAATAATAGAGCTGAAAACCAAGCAGTCTTAGTTGCTTTTCCTTATCAAGAGCCTGTTTAATTTTGCAAGTGCACCAGCAGCCACTGTTTCAAGAGCTTGCTCAGAGGATGCAAACAGGCATTCAGATTGCCTTCAAAAACGAACTGGAGAGATACATTATTCAGAGAGAGTCTGTCTAAAAGGTACTTCTTAACTGTTAGTGATTGTTTTTAATGTATATTTTCCTGATAGTAGTAATACCTTTCAGCAGTTTGATTTCTTTTAGCCCATGCAACAAAAAAATGATAAGAGTTTGCCTCCATGTACTTAGAATACTGGTGGTGTTACAGATGTCTGAGTGGCTGCACAGATAGATAGACTTGGCTTATAATGAAGCTCTTTCTCTTGCGGGGTGTCACGTGTGGCACACTGATGTTCCAGTTACAGGGAACCTACATTTAGAGCGAAATCAGGGTGGGTTGGGAAAAATAGATTCCAGTTCAGACCAGAGGGAACCAGCTTGTTTGTGGCGTTTATTTCTTAGTTGTCAGTAGATGGGATGTTTTCCCAGCCATGGCATCTATGTGATGGCAGGATTAGCAGACAGACTGTAAGGCCATGGCATGCAGCCTGCAGAGCGCAGGGGCTGAAGAACGGTGAGACTTGTGCCCTGCACAACTTCTGGGGTTTTTTTTGCTGTTCAGTAATTGCATTTGTTGGAGTTTTTTTGACCAATGAGTGGATTTAATTGTAGTCCAAAAAGAAGTTTTAGTTGTCAGATGATAAAAAGAACGTAGACTGTAACTGTTCTTAACGTATTTTTCAGCACCCTGTTTATCTGTCCTTTCCCTTCCCCTGAATTTTGCCTGTTTCAATCTCATTAGATTGTTGTGTTGTTTTCTGTGCATCCTCAGGGGTTTGAACTTTGCCTGCCTTGGTTCCTGGTTGTGCAGATTTTCCAAGATATCATAATTCCCCCAAAAGCCCCATACTGAATGCCTAACTTTAGATAGTTTCTGGTGGCCTGTATTTTAGATCACGGGTGCCTAGCACATTTAGTAGGATCTGGTTACCAGGACCTGATCGGCTGGGTGCTGAGTGGCTTGCACGGAGCCTTCACTGCAGACTCCAATGAGAACAAGAAAAATTTGACCTCTCATGCAAATAGATTTTGGGCCAAACTATCCCACAGGTTTGAATCTGAGAGATATATGTTTTCCCTTTTCTTCTCTTTCTCTCCCAAATATTTCCTGCTGGTGTTCTTACTGTTCCTTGCTAAGAGGTAAACTTGTAAACCAGTATCCCCATGGACAGGCATGGAAACAGTCCCTGTACCCAAAGAGCAGAGACCCATTGACCCACAGCAGGCCAGGTACAGTTATCCATACTCCTCTACGGGCAAATAAAATACTTTGAGACTACCAAGCCAGCACAGTTAGCATGTGCTAAATTACCAAAGTTAAGGGTCTGGGTTTTCTCATGGCCTGAAGCAATACGCGTCCTCCCACCACATAGTTGCTGTTATGAGTGATTGATGGCCAAGCAATGGTAGGAGAACGGTTTCATCGCAACTTTTCAGTGTTAAGACAATTCAGCTCTTGCTAAATTGCTTAGCTTTCCAAACTCTCTATAACCATTTTGGTCACTGAGTAATGTGCATGCTTCACCGTAATTTTCATGATATTTCTTGATAGGACACTTTGTAATAAAATAACTTCTAAAAATGCATTTGCAAGTTGCAACCATATTTTTAAAGCAGAATAATCTTCCTCAGTTTTGTCTCCATGATTAAGCGTCTGACTTTGTTTTATATATTTTGTTTTATTCAGCTTAACATAAGCAAAAGAAACAGTTCCCCAAACCCTCACTTCTAAAAAATATTTTGACATGTGATTTACTGAAGTTATCTGATGAATTTCAGAACAAATATATGTCTTCTTGCCTTCCTATAATACTGTGTGTAATAGCTGTGGCTGTCTGTATTTTTCCACGTTGATAAGATGAAGAATGTAGAATTTCTGCAGTCTCCATTTGTTATTTGGGAAAAAAGGGATAATACCTTTTCTGTAGCATTTGCTACTTGCCCTGTAAGCCTTACAGCTTACCCCTTTTCTCCGCTCTCTGCTTGTTTCATTGGCCATATCCACAAGGCAGAATCTGTCAGTACCCAGATAATGCTGTCACTTCTGCAAACACGTTTCCTACTGACATTTTGGTATTGATAGAGAGTATGGCTGGAGCATCCGTGCAAACTTCCCTGCCAGATTGCTGCCCGGTTCTCCAGGTGGGGGTGGAAATCGGCTAGGGAGGAGGTCGGTAGAAGTCTTCTGCTTGTTTTATAAAAGGGGGTAAAGTGCAGGGGGATGCATTGCCAGCAGTGGCAGAGCAAAGCCAGACTGGCAAGAGTTTGTAGATGGTTGAAGTAAGAAAACACTGAAGGTCAGCGCTGGGCACCTAATCAGCAATTGCAGAGTCCTTAAGACGCTGAAATTTGCTGCTGCTCAGCCCCTGGAAAAGGCTTTGCAGTTGCTCAGCAAAAACAATGGGCAGCAGTACCAAAATCCTGCTGTTGGCATGTCTTGCAGGTCTGAAGTTTATGGTACCATGGTGTGTTTTTTGCCAAGAACTTCTACATATTAGGATAGGAAACTTTCTGCCAAGCTTTTCTCAATAACCTTCTCTGAGATTCTGAGCTCCAGCTGGAAAAATGTTCCACTGTCATATTTTCTGTACAGTTTGAGTGATGTTTTCTGAAGCGTAGGGAATAGTTGGTGCCTTTGAGTGAAGTCCTTGACCCTTGCTACAAGCGACTGCTGAGTACAGAGTATGTCCTTTCCCCTCCTCCGGCCATTTCATGGGTAAGGATGCTCCCACTGATGTGCTTCTTTGAAAATGGCACTGAACCTACACTAAAGGAAAGCTTTTTCAGTGACAGGAGACAGTAACACTGTTGTTTGTTGCAAAGAGTATCACAAAAGGAGGATTTATATACTGTTTATGCAGGAGATCCATAACGTCCTTAGGATTCTTACTGTATGGCACACCTTCCCTGTTTCCTACTCTGCCACATCACAGCCTGCCCTACAGATTTTTTTTAGGAAAGCAAAACTCAGTCTTCTTATTTTTGCCTGAAGCAAATGGATTTGCAATGTGAGCAACAGAGAAGTTCATCTCTATGCCAACAGCACAAAGACCAACCCAATCAGAGCAATGCAAACCCTCTGAGTTTTATACATAGTATGAAAAGATGGGCAAAAGGAGAGATAAGGTCTTATGACGTGAAGGAGCATCTCTTATTCTCTGTTTACCTGAAATTTTTTTGGATTGCTTCAGCAAGGTCAGATTGCACTGCCAAATTAGAAATGGGCAGTTTTAATTCATTTTCTACCAAGAAAGCTGGATTTTTGACAGGACCTTCATTCCTTTCAAAAGAAAACTTTAAACATGCCAGGCACAAGTTCTGAAAGTAAATGATGAATATTTTATTTTTTAAAACCTCCAGTACCTAAAGGGATGTCTAACTATATTCTGACAAAACCTTCCTTGGTCCAAAGAAGCTCTTTCTACTACCTGCAGGCATTTATCTCAGTGTGGTGATAGCTGACTGCTTGTCTGAATAGGTACAGTTACATGGAAGTGACAAGCTATGGAGAGTCATTTTTCCCCCTAATGAACTGGCACATATTTATGCTGCAAAAAATCTACCATTCTAACAGAAAACGAGCCCCATGTCTCATGTTCCTAATTACTCTTGGAAGCTCCCTCTATACTATGGGTTTCACTGATGTCATTGCTCCTCTTCTTGCAACAAGTTGCTATTTCGTCCAAGAAAGACTGGGAGAATCTGGGCCCTCTGTTAACCACTCATAGCCGTGCTTCGATAGAATGAAGGCACTGCACGGCTATTGTGAGCTGAAAATCTGCAGTGCTGATTTAC
Organism: Astur gentilis; assembly: GCF_929443795.1. Lineage (NCBI taxonomy): Eukaryota > Metazoa > Chordata > Aves > Accipitriformes > Accipitridae > Astur > Astur gentilis. The sequence goes on along the minus strand of NC_064882.1, from coordinate 40,946,570 downwards.
CCCTTTGTATAAAACTGGCTGTATCCACTTACTCACCAGCTAAGGGAAACCCAAATATCACACTGCTCAAAAGACATTACAGAAATACAGCATTTCTGAACTCCAAATAAAGTAATACCTCTAAAATGGACTTGTCAGGTTCTGAATTTCTTCCAGAATTAGTATTTGTATGAACCTCTTGTTGCCTCAGAAAGAGCCACTTTACATCACTCTGTGACATCCCTTGTCCTCAATTTCATCTCCAGAATTTGGCGACAGTTCCTAGGGACCTTAGGAGGGAACTAAAAGCTGACACTTTTTCAGTTTTACTTGTCACACAAGTTTTTTTAAGGCCAAATCTACCGAGCAGACTTGTGTGAGCTTATAGCTGTGCCCATCAGAGTACGAGGTACACAGCCTAGGCAGACCCAACCAAGCCAACGGAAACCATTACAGAAGAAAAACTGAATTTAAGCTTAACATTTATTTGTTAATGGGAATGAAATTACTGTACCATTAAGAAGCAAAATTTCTCTGATATCCTTAAAACTACATTGGAAGTGCAGAGCTGCCAGTGTTTCTGTACTGGTGAAGTGCTCTAAATGTAGGCAGAACTTGAAGTTACTTTCCAAGTTGATTTGCTTAAACTATTGCAAATGCCTTTGTGCACACTCTTACATAAATGTAAACCTTGCATATATTGCTTCAGCTTAAATTGATTTCTTTCTGAATTAAGCCAAATTGAAATAAGCCAGGTTCAAATTGATTTAAGATTGTCCACGTGGATTTGCAGTGGTGTGACTAAATTGATTTAAGAACCTTCCTTCAGTTAAACAAATGCAACTTTTACTACAGTGGGTTCTAAGTGTCTTGAGATCCAGGGCTAAATTTCAGTTTTCCACTTTGTGTGTATAGAATCCCACTTGGCTAGCCATACAAGTAAAAGGAAGAGTTTGCCCTCCAACGGTGTGAAATCTTACATAAATGCAAAATACGTTTATCAATGTCCTTGTGACACATTCATATATTTTGTATTCTGATAGATACAGAAATACAGCATTGTATAAGTAACTAGGAAAAAAAGAGAAAATTTAATCTTAGGGCTTTGAATGTGGAACCTTTTAATTAATGATCAAGTGACAATGATCAAATATAACAGAGAGGATGCATAACTTCAAAGTAAATGTAGATGTGGTTAGACTAATGATACAAACTACCTCTTTAATTACGTATTCTGAATACACACAGGTCATTTAAGTTTCTTTTACTTCGTTGTACTGTAAGGGGACATGCACCCAGTTTAATTGTGTCCCATTGATTTTTTTTTTTTTAGCTTTTGTGAAATAAGCCTTGTTTGGCATAATGAAACTTTTGTTTTCTTCAGCTCTTCTATATTGTTTCTTTTAAAAAATTCACCATTTACTCCTCTGCACTGAGCAAAAATCTTTCCTTAAAAATGAGGAAAGCACAATGCCCTCTATTTCTGAAATCATTAAAATTGACTTTTAGACAATCAATGTGTTAAATGATGTAATTATCCAATGGTCCTTTCCCCATTTAAACCAGTTTGAAAGTTAAAGGTTTGTTTTAGATCAATTCCAACCACTTTGTGTGCAAATTGCACAACTGCCTTTTCCTTAACTTATCTCACAAATCCAATTCAATAGAGGCATGTCCATGTAAAATGGTTCTCTGACAATGAGTAATTCTGAGTGGGAATATGAACTTGTCTGAAGATGGGGAAAAGCCCCAACTCCTGAATAGAACATTTTTAAACCAAAACCAGGTTAGGCAGAAGTTTCTGGCAAGGATTCCATTGATTTAGGAAGTGCAAGTTTTCTTTTGTAGGTGTAGGACATAGAGCTTTTTGGGGATGGTCTCAGGCTCCAGAGCGGACTTTGTAGCGTAGACCTAGCGCCTGCAGTTGACACCAACCTATGGTGAGATAAATGTCACCCTCAGAGTCCATAACCTCCTTGACAGAAGCTCACTGCTCTTGTCAGAAAGTTGTCTGGGACGCGACCCAGCTGCCCCCAAGTACTGGTGCTGTTTCGGGCATCCTCAGGGAAGGCGCGAGTGGTGCCAGCTATGGTGCCAGGCCCATGAGGTACCTGCTGCCACCCAGAGCAGCATCCGGAGGGCGTGCAGGACTTGTGAAATAACACTAGACGCCTGTGTTGTGGCTACAGAAAGCGAACCCCTGCTGCTGAGGGCTCTGGCTGTTCTGCTGCAGCATCTCAGGCACAAGGTGCTGGGCTGCTGCTCCAGAACGAATGCAGGAACCCGTGATGGAGACCACCCAAATGACATTTGTGGTACCAAGCAAGTTCATAAGAAATGTGTCTAGGCCAGCTGCCACCCATCCCGTCCCTTAAGTCACACTTGAGCGCTGTGTCCTAGTCAGCTGGATTTCCCTGGCGTAGCTCACTGGGGAATGAAGTGAATGAAGTGGCCTCTGGCAGGCTTCACTAGCAGGTCTTTTCTCTCCCACTTCCCCACTACCAGGTCCCTCTTTTCTGCTGCAATGTAAGCTCTTAGTGCAAAACCTGCCCTGGCTTGAGGAGGTCCTTGTGCGAGTGATAATAGGACTGTTGCGCAGGGAAAGCACACATTTGACGGTGGGCTTACACGTGCACACGTGCAGAGTCTTCAGTGCACCGCGATGCTTGGTCTGCAGAGAGAATTTGTCCCCATCTTAATAGCTAAGACAATGCAAGGATCTGCATGCCTCGGATTGCCTTAGGTGGTAGGAAGCTGTCAGTTGATTAGACAGTAAGGATCAGGTGTAAATGTGGAAAAAATACTTTTGTGTTAAAAAATTTATGGGGCTAATTGTGTATGCTTTTATTTATTTAGATTTAATTACTGAAACAGAAATTGTCAATTATCCAGCCTGCGTCTATTGACTGAGGAGAATAACATCCACACTGTGTTAGATGCATAGTTAAGCATACATATAGAAGTAAATAGTGTGAAAACAAAGGTTTTCATAGCTTTATTAGCATAGACTAACAAAGGCTCAGGCCTGCAAAATACTCTACCCACTTGGCTTCACAGAGTTGTGTGTAAAATTGGACCCCTACCTACCAGGTACATCTTATAGAGCTTTGTCTGAGCTGTGTGGTGTGTACTGAAAACGTACATGCTTTGCATAAGTAACCTAAAGTGAAGTATGATGAGAATCTCAACTTTTGTATTTCTTCCTTGGTTTTATGTGTACACTTACTGCATAATCCTAAAATTGCAATAATATCCTGCCCCATTTTAATAGATATATTAATTATATTTCTCCCCCTTAATGGGCTGCTCACTTTATGGTTTGGGGACACAAAAGTAAATTTTAAAATCAATTATACAATTACATATGTAGCAATAACAGAGTACAGAGCTAATCGCCTTTGGGTCAGGACTATAACCTTCTCATAATGCGGGTTTCATTAGGGTAAGGTCTATTATTGCAAAGAATTACAGAAATAATGGGAGTGGGTGTATTCAGCAAGAAATAACAAATGAGGGTCTTTCCTAGATAAGAGAAGCTGTTTGCTGGCTGCAGTGTGATAGCAGGCCCCTATAGTGTATGTAAATTGATAGGGTCAACTTCCCTTGGTGTATGCAATGCACAGTGTACAAGAATTAATTTCCGTATCATTCTGGAGAATGGCAGGAGGAGGGCTTCCAATTATCACTCATCATTGGATACAACCGAGCTGAACCACGGAGCCAAGTGTATGAAAAAGACTGCAAGGAGACATGTGAAATGGGCTAAACACTCAGTATAGCACACTTGAGCCATTACGCATTTAATGTTTTCTGTTATCTATAGGGTTTGTAGCAGAAACGATGGTTGCCGTTGTGCATTGTCTTAGGTGTGCCTTTGAAGAATACGCTTTCAAATATTATTTGTAAAAAAAATTTGCACATCACTTGCAAATATTTGCCATTCTTGTAAACCTATGTGAACTTGGTTTTACAACAGCCGGTCAGATAAGTTTTACACTGTCTTTGTTTCACAGTGGGAAGATGATCTTTATGCCAGGTAAAGGATGTGCTCTTCAAAAGCACCTAAACATCAAAACCTCAAATATTTTAGTTCTAAATATGGGAGATTGATGTTCATATATCTTTGAGGTTCTGGAAGCACAAAGTTAATTAAGCGTTAATAATCTTGCATACCACAGATGGCCTGATAATTTTACACGCAGCATCTTGGCCAACTCCTGAACTACCAGTCCACGTTCTGGTAACCATTAGGGTATGCAGCTTCCCTTCAAAGTGAATCACTACCTTCTCCTGGTGCGCATAGATCCTGATGTAATTGGGGATGGGAAGGCAAAGCCTCTCCCTTTTCCAGATAAATGATGCCATCGCAGGGGGCAGGGGGGAAGGCACGATCTCCTCCGTGTAGCTTACGCCATCCCCCAGCTCCTTGCGGTATCTGCGTGGGGTTGAGATGCCAGTTTGCTGTGTTGGGGACTCTGTGGGATGAGGGCTATCCAGCCCTATTTACAGCACTGAATCTGTGACTGTTACACATTTCAGGAGCCTCTTACCGCAGGGATTACAGCCTCTTGTAAAAATACCAACAGTATAAACAAGGATAAGTTTAATTATAATTTAATAGGGCATCCTATTAAATTCCTTGTCTTACCTTTCTTCTTTGTCCTGATGAAATGTCACTGCTTAGTAATTTCCTGTAGTGTTTGCTAATGCTGCCTCTGAGCATCTTGTATGACAAAAAATTGATTTCATACTCAAAGAAGTAGTTTAAAAAAAAAGTCTCTGTGATTCCTAGGTAACTCTGAGAGCAGTATACTAAGGTGATGGTTTGAAATAATATTTCTGGGAGTGGATTCACTATCACCTTGTAAAACTATTTTCACCTGTAAGTGGTTAATTAATGAGAATAAAAGAGCCTGTATGGAAGTTTTCTGGGCATTTCTGGCAAACTTCCCCTTCCCTCTGAAATGATCAAACCCAATGCTTGGCCCTTGGCTGCCACTCCTCGTCCCTCAGACTGGTGGCAGTGTACCTCCGGGGCAGGGGTAGGCAGCAGAGCAGGGTGAGCAGGCAGCTCACCCCTCCACACAGGTCCAAGGTGTCCCTGAAAGATAAATAAGAAACCAAGATTATTGTCAGTGAGGTTAATTTTGCTCTTGAGATCTCTGACTTCCGATGGGAAAATTCAAAGGCGTCTCCAAATGGGATGATGTCCTAGAAAGCTGTGTTCCCTTGCAGCTGCACGAGTCTTGGGTTTCCCCCCTGTAGCTGTTGAGAGCCTGACTTTGTCTTACTGACGGCATCTTGTTAGGGCTGGGGCTAGACCTGAATACCATCTGGGGTCGAAGTCTTCGGGCAGAGTTTCAGGTACAATCTCAGCACTTTCTTGCTTACACCCTGCACATCGTGGGCAGCATCTGGCAATGCAATGTTGAAAACAGAACTGCTTGTACTTTCTCTCCACCCCTTAGATGGGGAGAACCGAAATAGCAATAAAATAAGATTGAAGATTGTAACAACATAGAGCTATATGTGGAATATCTATTTTCACCTGAGACCAAGCATGAGAAGTTCCCATATTAACTTCTGAACTTCTGAACATAGTCCTATTGGAAAATAGGTCAGCCAGTCCTGATTTCACTAGTTGCCAGACAAATTCATTGCAAATGTCAGAAGCACAACTCATCTGGTTGTTAGCACCATAGCAGCAAAATGTGAAACAAGAAGGACGTGATCTCATGCTAATTTTACGTTCTTTTTAGTCTCCATATCTTTGACATTTATTTATTGTCCTTAAGATGAGACAGTGACGATGTTTATATGTATGGCCAGAGTGGGTCAGACCAAAAGTCCATCTAGCTAATGTCCCATCCCTGGCGGTGATCTGTGTCTGTGTCTAAGGAAGAGGATAAAAAAGGGCAAAGACAATGCGCCGTCTCATCAGGAAATATTGCTACCATCCGGCGATGTGACTTAGGGACTTGTTGTGCCAGAGGTGGTATCCCTGGGCTCAATAGCCTTGACAAATTTTTTTTCTATAAAATTGCCTAATCTGTTATTCTGTGTGAGGTATGATCTAGTGGGATGGTATACGAAGTCTTGGCTCCTGTGGAAAAAGAAAGAAAGTACACACATTGTAAAAGGCTTGTTTCTCAGCATATACGCCCAAAAGACCAACACAGGTGTCAGGCAAGGTGTCTTCCATGAACTTCTCTGAACGTGGTCCTTTTAGATGGTGGCTTCAGAAGCAGAGGACAGAGCACACGTCTGATGGCCCTGACTTCAGTGCAGATGGTGCAGGGTGCAACTGCCAAGGTGAGGCACGTGTATGAATTTAGATTCCTTGAGTGGTTTACGTTTGGCTGCCTTGGACTCATTTTCACAGTGATGGCAAAAGGCATATGCTCTATTGCATCACGATCCATCTGCTAAACGTCAGTTCTCTCATTTGATATCTGGTGCATTACAGCACCTTGGCGAACTAGCTGTTAGGATGTTCTTAATCTGGCAAAACAAGGTATTCTCCCAGTTTTGGAAACAGCTGAAGTTTTAAAGATGGAATGTGGGTAAATAAATATTTGAAAAGCAAGGCAGCTTAAGGACTTAAAAATGTTAAGTTCAGCAAATAAAAATACTTTTCTATAATGGAGCTTTATGGAACAACATCTGTATATGACACCATCCATACTCATATTCATAACCTCACTGTAATGATACATATAATTTAGTTTTCTTTCACCAATATATGCATGTATTTTACACAACTGTGGGGTTTTTTTGCAATAGATAAAAAAGATGACTCTGTTATGACAAATTTCCTATTGAAGCCCAAATTTAACAAGATTTAAAGCAGGCAATATTTAAATAGATACTTAATTTTGAATACATTTTGCTGCTTCTTGACTTCCGTAAAATTATTCACATGCTTAAAATTAAAAATGTACTTAGGTGTCTGGTTGAATTCGGGCCTAAAAGTCATTAATTTTCCAATTGTTTTTAATTTTCAATACGAGGCCTTAACAAACAGCAGATTTTTCTCATCAAATGTGATAAATTACATGAAATTTAAGGATGTGATCCTAGTGGTTCAGAGAAGTAGTCTTCAGAGTTTTTCATAAAGGAAAATTTAAGACACACCTGACATTTGCAGGTCTTTTAGACTGATAAATATCTGAAAATGACTAACTAAAACCACCTTAGCTATAAATGCAGCAAAAGTAGCTAAATACACTGGTTTAGAAAGCTTAATATAACTTAATCCTGGCATCTTTTTATAACATCCTAAAATACTTTGCAACATGGAGTCAAGGTTTTCTTTTCTTAAAACCCTATTACGAAGAAAGTTAATTTCACTTTAAAGTCGGAGGCCTTACCTACCCGGCTGCATTACCAGTCCTCTGACAGCCCTATTCAGCCGGGCCCCGCTGATATGTTGTAGAGATTTGAAAGTAAAGAATTGCAAGAAGTGCAATTTAATCCCAAAGTCATTACCTAAATGCTGAGATAGGATGGGGATTACCACCAATGTAAATGAGATATGAGACAGCCAATGGATTAGGGGACCCTTTCTTTAGGATGACTTCAGCAAATAGGCTAAGATAAGGAAATCTTTGTAATTACATGGAGCTACACTGGTCAATTCTGACTTTTAAATACTGAGGAGCTGGAGAAAAGGGAAAAAACCCCTACATATGTTATTCTGTGTAATATTAAGTAATTCCTTTCTAATTCTACACAATCAATAGAAGAACATCATGCCAAATGAAAAGATGAGGGCTGCCTACATGTCCTTTTGTGACTGGTATCATTCCATCATTTTTGGTAATATCATTTCCAAATTAAATTTTATGGTCCATTACATACTAGCTCAAACACTTTTCTAATGGAATCTTAAGTGGAACTGACTTGCTTTGCGTGGGGTTTGTCTCTCAGTTAAGATGTTATTTAGTTCTAATTATCAGATAATGAACTCAGGAAATTTAATTTTTAATATTTATATGTCAAAAGTCCATTGTACTTTGGTTAAAGGCTTTAAATTAAAAATTAACATGGACAGAATACTAATTGAATATTTTCCCTATCTATAAGAGTGAGGAATGAGTTACATAGTTCCCAGATTAGCTTGTTACGTTGCAATTGTTTACTTAAAAACTTAATTTAGTCTTCAGAAATAAATCACAAATAAGGAGATCCAGGAAAATGAACCTGAGAAGCTTTAGGTATACAAGCTTAAAGTGCATATCTTTATGTGCATTGCCTGAGTCTCATATGTAGAAGTTATCACTCTGATGTATATGCATATTTGCTGCATATGCAAATGTCTGTGCATATACACAGTTTCCAAATCATAGTGGTTGTTTTTAATGGGTGTTCTCTCCATTTACACTCTCTCTCTTTGCCCACTTTCACTCCTTATTTCCTTCTTAACAAAGAATGTAAACACAACTTTTTTATTATTCTTTCAAATTTCAGAGCAAGCTGTCTCAGGAAAATGACTGCAGAAATGAGAAAAGGATATTTCTTTGGACTTTCAACAGGTGCCTGTCCAGTTGTATGTCCTTAATTTGCCTCTCTGCTCTTTCTGTTGTGGTTACTGGGTTGTGTTGGAACTGGGGAAAACTGCGTTCCATTCTTTCCCGCTCCACTGTCTACCTGGGTGACCTGTGGTAAGTCCTGTGAAGCGTGAGAGCGAGAAAGGACTGTTTCCGTACCTTGTAACTGTAATAGACCCTGGAGACCGAGCTAAAGCCTCTGCCAACCGCGTATAACGTGTATGGAGAGTGACCTTCTTCAGAACAGACCCACACCAGAGAGCATGCAGCCTGTGTTAGATGGCAGAAAGCAGAGATTGAAGGTGAGCGTTAATCTTGCCCGCATCGGTGTTTAGTCCCTTTTCTGAAGAAGGACTCATCTGGAATTGACCTTCTCCTAAGACTTCAATTTCTTCCCAAGAAAGGAAGCAGGGGAAACATACTTTAAAAATTGTTTTTCCTCAGAACTGGAGTAGGTACCAACTCCCCTCTCTTTGCGTAGTGGCTTAGCGGTTAAGGCATTCGCTCCAGGGTGAGAGACTCGGGCTGAAGAGTAGGGTTATTTTGGGTCCTACCAAATAAACATTTTGAGCATATTATATCAAGACTGTTTAGTTTAATATTCATAAACAGTACTCAGAGCAGACACTGGAGAGCTGAATCTCTACATTCACATGTGCCTTACTCATGTATTGTGTAGTCCCCCTTTGCTGTTAAAAGCTTAACTTGAGCTGAGTCTTGAAGTCTGTGAGCTGTTGTAACAACAGCTGAACACACTCAACAGCCTCAAACGTGTGCCATACAAGAAAAGGGTGAGAAAGCTGGATTTGTTCAGCTGGGAGAAGAGAGGGCTGAATGGGGATATTATTGCTGATTTTGGCTACCTAATGAGGGTTGTAGAGAAGACAGAGCCAGACTCTTCTCAGAGGTGTGCAGAGAAAGGATGAAAGGCAGCGGACACAAGTGGTAGCAAGGAAAATTTCAGTCAGACATAAGGTTCACACTGATGGTGATCAAAAGCTGTAACAGGTTTCTCAGAAAGTCAGTAGTGTATCCATCCCTGGAGATACTCGAAACTTTCCTGAACAACCCACTCAAACTTCAAAGCCAGCTCTGCTTTGAGCAAGGAGTTGGACCAAGTGACCTCCAAAGGTTCCTTTCCAAGCAAAGTTATTCTGTGATTCAGTTATCTGGGTCCTAAAAGCTGTCTGAACTTTTTAATCAGTGGGATGCAGGCATGTATCAGCAAAAGATCCTTTTTAAAACTCACTTTCAAGAAAGCTGGATGTAAATAATGTTTTCCAATGTTATTTACCTAGATATGTGTATCTAAAGTGGATCTGGTATTGTTGGTATGATATGATATATGAGTGCAGATGATGTATCACTTTCCTTTAAAGAGACTGTCATTTATGTGTCAATCATGATTAAATTCCCATCTAACCTCTCTGTAGCTCTGATTTACCAAACCAGGCTTGCGAGCTTCTCTCAAAGAAACAAACTCAAGCCAAACAATTCTTCTTCACTTCCCCCTCCTCTGACATTATCAACAGGAGAAATCTGCTGGATCAGATTTTGCTGTCAGATTCTGCAGGTGTGAGTTTATTACTCCAGTTTCTTTACTGGAGTAGTTTTGACTCACAGCCCTAGAACTGGGATTGCAGGTTTCACCTGCATGGGCTTCGAAAATTAATTGTTATTGGAAGAGACAGTTATGCAAAAGGTGCTTTCTGTTGGTTGAATCTAGAGTCTGTTTTCTAATGTGGTCTTGCAGCATGCCAAACTTCAAAGCCATTCGTCAGGTCTGAGACCTTCATTCTCCTTGTCTCTTTTGGAAACACGCATTCGAATAGCCAGCCTTAGTCTGAGAACTCCTTTGCATTTGTTGATATCAGAGCTTTCTCAAGACCCTTTTCTGATATCTTCACTGCAAAAGCAAGTGGTGTAATTCATGGATTGACACTCACCTACTCTGCAAGTAAGTGCACCTATGGGGCACCACAAGCTCTGGACACGTAAGAAGTTGTAATCAATAGACTTGTCCTGAAAAGTCGTGGTTTTGATTGGACCAGCGGTTGTATTAGAGAAAGGCCAGGATTATTACTGACACATCTTCTACTTCAGACCCCCCAACCTGCATGATTCCCTATCACTCCTTCTTAGTAAAAGCAGGAGGCTTGGCAGAAGGGCAGACAAACCGAAGAAGTGAAACCCTTGGTTTTGCATGAAGCTCCACACATACAAATATGCTGTGTCCTCACAGGTGTTGGGCTGAGTTTTGTGTGAGGTATGCAGTGCTGGACCACGCATTATCTGCTGACAAGGAACGACAACACTGTTTAGTGGATTAACCATTATATTCCTTGTGAAAAACCATGTTCAGACTTATACACGTACACTGCTGGGATCATAACAGAGATCAAACATGATGATGTCTCCTCAGAAGCTGTCAGCAAAGCTGGGAGACCATCTGCCCATGGTGAGACAGGCAGTGTTGGAAAGGGGAGTGTGAGTCTCTCCCATCAGCACAATATGGGAAATATGGGAAATATGGTTTGGAGAATGTCTTTATCAAAACAGTAGCTGCAGCAGGGAGTATGAAGGGATTCTAACTGATGTCCAGGCAGCAGAACATGACTCGTGATAGGTTTGCCACCATCTTCAGTGTAGCCTTGGCTCCACAAACTCATGCCCCAGGCTCTCCCTTCCTACCAGCCTGTGGTAAGCCTCTCAGAAACTTATCCAGAGTTTGCAAGGTGTTCTGGGATGGAAGGAGCTATGCATTATAAGTCAGTTGTAGGTATTATCATCAGCTGCTGAAAAAAGTATAGCAATGGGAGGAGCCGTGGTGAAATAACTGTAGTGTATGTTAATTATGTTTAGTTAGCTTGTGCTCACTGCTCAGAAGCGCGTCGCCCTGAATCAATTAATACCGGAAGAATGGAGAAGCATGAAAAAGGCACAGCATATTATCTCTGCTCTTGAAGGCTGCAGTCTGATTCCCTCTCATTCTTCCACTAAGCAAATTTCTTACACCTAATTTATTTCCAAAGTAAATAAAGAAAATTTCTTGAGACATATGTTACCTGTGGACAGATAGTTCATTGTTTTTTAAATTGAGTGTATATGCATACATGAGCGTGTGTGTTTCTGATGTAGCTGGTATAATAGAGCTTTCACATTCATTTTTGCTTTTTAATTGAATAGTAAATTAATTTGATTAATAAAAGTCCTGAGTAGCTCCACAACGTGAATTAAAGGAGGGCTAAGCATATAAATATAAAATCTTTCAAACCAGTCATTTTGCAAAGCTTCTTATAATTTTTCTTTTCCTTTTATTTCCTTAGGGTTGTACTGGTGAGACTAGAGTGGATGCATGCTGTTCTTAAATGTTTATTTCCCTTCTTAATGGCCATTTGAATCATTGCCAGCAATGATATCTTGTAATCATTTTGTGCTATTTCTTAATCTCCTTTAATATTATACTGTACTCTTTCTGAGCATGTCTAATATCACATGACTGAAATGACTACTCTTTAAGTAATACCTGGCAAATATCAGATACCTGAATGGAACAGTTTAACCATGCCTGACTTTTATTTTTTCCATCTTCAGAAAGACCTGTTCCTTTTACTTCAGTGCTATTTTCCCGTACTTTTATTACATGCATTATCTTGACTCCACAGCACTTCAACTGAACTTAGGAAAAGTTGCAAGACCTTGGGAGCAGGACCGGGATGTATTATTTTTTGGTGACAGGTAAATAAGAGACTTTCTTCTTCTCAAAAGCAGTCTGGGAGGAGCAATGAGCCTACAGCAATGAGACAGGAAATCCAAAATAAGAACAGGAAAGTGAGGATTGATTAGGATATGGAGTCGGGGCACATACCTAGCATCTGCTTTGATCTATGTCTGTGAAAACACCTATGCAAAACCTTGTTTCTTTGTTTGCTGTTTTAATATAAAGCATTATTGATCCTTTGCCTATCAACCTTTTGATCTAGTATCTCTTAAAACTTCACTTCTCTAATTTGTGGCATACACTGGAAAACCTGCATCTGTGTGAGCGCCCTTCTGTGTAAGCAATACACTCCAGTCACTCCAAGGCCAAGATATATGATTTAACAAACCAACAAATTATCTTTCCATTTCTAACTGATTTAAAAACAATTGCCTTACTGTTGCTTCAGAGGAGGGTGGGTCTTTCACTGTCACAAGGTCACTTTGCAAGTTTTAATTGCTGGGTGCTGTTCTGTCCTTTCATGGCTTTCTAAGTGATAAATAGCACATCGGTTCAAAAGCTAGTCTATATAAACAAGCTTATCTCTGCCCATAGTCTTTAATGAAAAATGAGTTGTGAGTATCATTGTTAATCATGGTAATTGTTAATGTTAAGAGGGCTGGTATTATGAGTTTTCCTATTAGGCTTTCAATTCGTTATAAAAAACGAGCAATCTTGTAGCCATCTATAGCATTCTAATTTTAATTATCTAGTGGCTGCATTTCAGATCACCCTTTCTTTATTGAGATTAACAAAACCTTTAATGCAGTAACCAGCGTCTTTTGATGTAATTGGGCGAAGTTACTTGAAATGTTCAATATGCAATCATATCATTAAAGATCAACTCATCACACTATGATGTGCTTCCTTCTGGGAATCGCTCTCTATTGGTTTTGATTTAGCTTACGTGACTTCCACTGGCAATTTTACCCATGCTTGTTCCGCTCTATATAAAAAAACCTCGCATTTGACATGTGTAAAATACAGGGCATGTAAGGAAAAAAAAGATAGTAAGGGAAGACTTCAGGACTAGTCAAACCTAGAGTCTGTGAAGAAGTTAATACATGAAAGGCAAAAGGACAGAGGAACAACAAATTTAAAACCCACGCTAAAACTACATACAACTCTTTAGACAACCAGCACTAGTGTTTAAAAGAATTATGGACTACAGCATCCAGACAGCAACTCCCCAAAATTCACCACACTTCATCCATGTTTGCTTCAGCTTTGTAGGTGGAGGTACATATGAATGTATCTTCTCTCCATCATTTGAGATACAAGTATTCATTACAGCAGCATCGTGCCCATTTAAATGACTCAAGAGGGAGAGCTGATTTGAATATATCTCTGTGTGTCAGTGATGCAGGTTAAAGTGGCTTGTATTCCCATTTTCCGCTTTTATATTTACATTATATTATGGCATAATAAAGTTCCACTTATGGAAATGCAAAAAATGCAGAAGGTGACATTTACAGATGTTTATTTTAGAGATAGAACGATTTCTTTTATCTCTAAAGTAAACAAAAGGTTTCTGCTGGTCCCATGTTTCTGCTGGTCCCATGTTTCTGCTCGTAAGAGGGTGGAAAGGTTAAAAAGGGTACAGAAAGAAATAGGTTATGGAATTTCCCAGAGGGAAATATAACATTTTTAAGAAATTCTTCCACACAAACACACATGGATCTGTTTATCATGGGAGGAAACAGAAAGCTGGACATCACACCAGAGGCAGTGCCACTGGGTCAGTGGGATGTTTATGGCTGTTCCCAGCACACCTTACTGATACAAAGTGCCAGGAAGGGCTCCCAAATGTGAATATACTTAAATAGCTTTTCTAATAGCACCAAATGTTGTAGTACAGGTGAGCTGTTAACTGTCTTTGCCATTTGTACAGTCTGAGTTATCATTGACTCAGTCGTCAGATGGCTGGTTTGACTTTGATGTTTGCGAAATGTTGAAAGCTGAACGATATTCTTTGTTCTTGCATTAATATAAGGTGTTTCACTCAGGGATGCAAATCCTTTTATTTCTTTGCTACATTAGCCATGAAATGTCTATCCTTTGTTCTCAATGCTGAATTAGTTTCTTTAGGACGTAGAAGAAGGAGTCTCAAACCCTGACTAGAGTCCTTTAGTGTCTTATTTATTTATTATCATTTTGTCGTAGTAAAAATCGTCTTCATTAATTATGAGTGAAATTCAAGCAATGATCCAGGAATTTAAAGATGCTCTGCATTTTGCATCCCTCCCTTACTTGGCATGTTCTAAGTTTTACGGGCCGCAGGGTAAGTTGAGTCCTATTTGTACTCATGAGGATGTGGCTGCATGTGAGCGTAGCAGTGATTGCAGCCAGCCATAAAGGACCTGGTTCTTCTAATGCTCTCACTCTACACTGGCACTGGAGAAAGTCTAAAGACGACAGTAGGATTACTCCTGACTCCTTATAGTGCAAATAAGAACCAACTCTCCTATTTTTAATGTTGTTGGTAGATGTTCAATATATCCATTTAATACTCCAAGCATGACCTCCAGTGAGATGTTCATTTGCTGCATACTGAAATAAGGCCTGGCCCTAGGCAGAACGGAAAAGGACCTGGTGTTATGCAGCTCCTGTCAGTCCCAGAGTGCTTGTCAAGGTTATGAGTTAAAGATTGATAGTGTCGTGACTGCACAAGCATTTATAGGAGAGGGGAGAGGTCACAAACAGGCTCTGGGTGTTAGATCCTCTGTTACAAAGAGAGGGAATATTGGCCAGAATGCAAGAGTAGTCGTCCTTCTCTTTTCAAGAAGTGTTATGGAAATCTGTCTGCTGTAATACGTGTTCTCTGTTGAAACATGTTTCAAAGTCTTAATGAATTTATTTATATACCTCCAGGTATAACTTCTACTGCTCTGCAGGTGCAGATGGAGCTATACAAATAGTTAATTAAATGGTGTGACAGTCTTGCATATATCACAGGTAGGCCACATACGGAAAGGCCATATAAAACCTAGGAATTAACTCGTGATGTGTCCACCACATCCTAGGCATAACCACCGGCCTATTCTTCTGCCAGATTGCTATTGCACAGTTCCTTTTGCAAACAGCCAACTGCACAAACATGGAATGCACTGCATTTTCTTAACATCAGTGAATTTGGGTGATAAAGAGAATTTTGTCCGTGGTACAGATGACCACAACTCTTTCAGGGCACTCTTTGTGAGAAACTAACAGGGTCTGATTCTGGTAAGCTTATTTTAACTATTAACTATTCTGCTTCAAGCCCTCAAATATTTTTAAAAAGGGAATTTAAATTTACAGATGATCAAATGTTAGTATCTCTTGATCAAGGAAGTCTCTCTTTGCACATTTTGTCTTATGTCACTGTTTACCTTCAAGAAGATCAGTTGTGACACACAGTTTTAAAGAAATATTAGCCAGATTTCTTGTGCACTGTTCAGTTAAATCTACTCCAGGACCAACCCTTTCTCCTCACTTGGTAGGAAAATCTCTAATTCTCTCTGTGCATTTTGCAGAGTCATCATTTTCCTAGCATGCTTTTCTGGTTTTGCTTTTTTTTTTAATGTGGTACAAACCAGGAAAATGAGACCAGCTTTAGTAAATCAATCGCCTGCACCTATCTCTCCTCAGACTTAAAGGAGGGTTTTTTTTTAATGGCTGTAGGGATGGCCTATTTTCACCAGGCTGAAGTCTCAGGAGGTCATGGTTATAGGACATATATTTTTGGACACAAAGTGCTGTAATGTTTTTTTCAGTGGGGCAGGTGGGGATGTAAAAGTGTTTCTGGCTGTTCAACAGAACAGGGAGCATTAGAGGACCTCTTAATTTACTAAATCAAATCCCCACCGCAGCCCCATGTCATATAATCAGTGTATTGAGCTCCATTTTACAAGTGGTTGGTTTCATTAGCTCAGTTTGTACCATGAGATTTAGAATAGCTTTCTGACATGTAAAGCTTTTCTTCTGATGTCCAACCAGTGAATGTCCAGCAACCATATTTCATCTTTGTCTTACATTATTACCCTGCATGCAACAAAATCCTTTAGTCTCTTTTTCTTTTGTTTGATCAGCCTGAGAGGAATGTCTGTCCTGGATCACATTGACCAGAACTGTACACCATGCTTCCATTTATGTGGTGTGCCATCTTGTAGGTTACACAATAGGGACTGTAGGCATTCCTGCTTTAAGCCAAACAACTTGCGATAGAAGAACATCTCTCATAGAGGGCACCTGAACAAAAGGATCTGCAGAATGACCTTCAGAAGAGCTGAAGGTCATGACATTCAGCATGGGAGTGCAAGGCCCACATGACAGGTAACCTCCCGACAACTTCTCCCTGAAGTCGTGCTTGAGACTTGGTTCAAGTATGTGACTTAACATCTTTTCCAAATCTTTTGCTAATTTACTGTATTTTGGAAGAAACTGTTGGCAGTCTAACTCTCGTTAGCCATGCGCACACCCACAAGTCTAACTCTTCCTGAATCATGCTGAACTTCTCATGTCAAGACAGGAGAAGTCTGTGTCAGAACTGAATCTCTCCTGGCTCTTTGTCCTCTGCCCAAACCTCTCAGTCTGTCATTCATTATAGACCTGTGATGGAAAATAAAGTCAAAGCCATGTGAGCCAGGAGTCTGGTCACAACCAAGCTTTGTAGTTCCAGTGTCTAAGTTATAGAATGTGCTGGATAGGTAATAGAATGGAAATGAAGTAATATTTCAATATTTTCATGCTGCCTGCATTACAATTATGATGTTAATTAATTATCTGCCTGGCAGTTAACACCATGCAGTGGCATGGTTGTGGTCGACTTCCTGCTGTTCTGCTAGCAGTGAGTAATTAACCTCTCCTCTTCCCTGGGATTCTCTACAAGATGATCAGCGTGTTGATGATATAATTATTATTAATTCAGTTTCTGTGTTTCGTTGACATTGTTAATTACTTGTCGGTAATCAGCTAATGTTTAATCTTCCTTGCTGGATAGCTTCTTAAAAGGCTGCTTGAAATGGTTCCGAGAGGCTTCCCAGCACATTCTCACTCCTCATTTCATCAAGTGTTGGACAGACCACTATTCAGAATAAATTATTATCTAAATACTACAAAGAGTCTACTGAAGTTGGGGAATTTTGGGATCAAATTAAATTGCTGTTTTCACCGTTATAAGCAAGAATATGTAAAGCTGTTGTCAATAAATCAGGGAAACAAGTGGGATCCCTTTTGGTGCCAACTTTAAAAATTGATCTCACTTACAGAGTTGTCAATATCATTTAAAGAGCAAAATTTAATTTAGTGCAGTTTTTTGGTTTTAGAGGATTAGTGATTTTTCTGCAAATAACTGTTCATGGCATTTTTACTTTCAGTAAAAGTAAGAAATCTCTTTCCTGGTGTCTTGACCAACTATGGAAGCATATGGGTATTGTATTCTATATAAAACTTTCCTCAGCAAAAATAGCTTTACCACAGATTTTAAAGGTAATGCCAAAAGCTGGTTTTCCCCCCCCCCCCGAAAGTGTTGCTTAAATGCATATGTCTTAAAATCAGATCAGACCAATTCTGTTTTCCACTTCAATAAACAGAGTGGAAAGTTTGAAAAAGTATTTTCATAAAATAAAAGAGTCGGTGTTATTTTTTCAGCATATGGTTATATCCACCCATGTAACTAGTTCATTTTGCTTCAAATTCCTAGGTTGACATTTATCAGAATACCAAAAAAAGACATCATATTATTGGGGTAGAACAGTAAACAATTAATTGTCTTCAGTGTGCTCTTATTTTGAGACTGGAACTACACCTGCCTTCCTAGGTAAAATACATAGCTTAAAACCAGAATGACATGAAAAGACCAGAAGTTCGGATCTCTGGCAGAACTGGGGTTAAACGTATTTTGGGGATAGAAAGGCTTTGAGAAAGAGCAGTCAAAGGAAGACCTTGAATGAAAAGAAGGTACTTGATGAAGAAGGAGATCATACATTTTTCTCTACCTGGTACTGGTAAGGTCCCGGTGGTAGAACGGTACTCAGTTGGCAATATTTTATGTCAAGAAATGGACTGAAAGTTCAGAGAACAAGAATAATGCAAGAATACCTGGTCCATAAGGAAAGAGTGAATTAATTGGCGTTTTCAGGCTGAAGCAGAGAAGGCTGAAGCTCTGTTCACAGTAACCGTCTTATATTTGCTAGGCTTCTGCAAAGAAAGAGAGCTCTCTCATGGCTGTGTCTGTGAAGGCTAAAATACAAAGAAACATGATAACGCTGCAGCCAGAGACTAGGATTAGATGTTAGGAAAGTCTCCAAGAGTAAGAACAGGCAGAGAAGCAGAGACAGGAATTGCCAGGAGTTAAATGGGCCTAAGGAAAATGGAAGCAGATGAGTTGAGGAGCAGCAATGAGGAAAAGGAAAAAAGAGGAAGGGAGAAACACCAAACTGAGCAGAAGTCCTGGAAGTACAGGGGGATGTGTCTGAGGTGATGAGGAGACACTTCAGCAGAGAGAGTGGTGGGATGAGGAGCAGTTGTGAAAGGGGATCCCATAAAAGCAGCAAGAGATGGGGAAAGCAATAGTGCAGGTAAGTAGGTTGAGAAGAAAGAAGCAGTTTGGGACACCATAAAGAAGAAGGGATTAGAGGAGAAGAACAATTAAATGCAAGGTAAGAATAAGGACTTGGTTTTATTTCAACTGGAGTCACACAGCAGAGGCTGTAAGCTGTTAAATGGAGATGCTTCCAATGCCATTTTAAAACTGTCTAAGTCTTAATTGCTTTGCTCTGCAAGAATTTCATGCCAAAACCCCTGCTATCTTTTGCCTGAGATTATCCTCAAGTTTTGCTCTCAACGTGGAGGTTTGGAAACTTGGATTAAAACTCAGCTGATGCCTCTGCTTTATACCTTCCTTTGGATTGAAAACCTGCAGAATTCTTCTACTTCATGCTAATGTTTTTTTTGGAACCACAGTCTCTCCTGTGTCAGCTAGAAAATTTTATAAGTATACCAACCCCAAAAGAGTTTAAACTTGCATGAAATTGGGGACCAAAAAGTGTCATAAATCTCAGAAAATGTAATCACTTTTCTTTCTGGAAGTTTCAGCCTCACTTTTAAACTCAAACACCCAAAGGGCAAATGTCCACTTTTCCTTTCCAAAGAATGTGGCAAAGCCTAGTCTGACCAAAATAACTAAGAGGATTGTGTAACACAGAGTGCTACACTTGAAGGGGAAATGGAACATTTTTTATTTCCTAAGTTTCACATAAAGGCAATATAAATGAGCATGCAGATTGTGGAATGGTTCATATTTTACGTATTCAGGCTCTGGTAATAGGTGGGAACAATATGAATTGTACTTATGTACCGAACGAGGTCTAGTTACACAGCCTGCCTTTGATAACACTCCTCATTTTGTAAGCTATATGACATGTCAATTTACTGTTTTCATTTTGGAGACTGAGAATGTTGGATTGAAGCTTCAAGATCAAAACAAAGGTTAAAACAAAAGAACTGTTGATTTCTTTTTTCCCAAGTGTAAATATTCTCGGGTATTGGAGGGTGACACCCTGTATTATCTGGAAATAGGGACCCCTGTTGTACATCCCTTTTACAAAGGGAGCATGGTTCGGTTGTTATGATATTTATCTTGAATGTGGACAGCATGGGTTTAATTCCTCATACTGCTACAGACGTTGTATATGACCTTGGGAAAATCTTTCACACCCAGATCCTCAACAGGACTTAGATGACTTGTGTTTGCAGCGCTGACGTGATCTGACAAAGTTTGAATTTTGAATGTTTCTGTTTAATGAACTGTTTGCAAACACCTTCATGCAGGCAAAGCACAAGCTATTAGGTCATCCACTACCTCTGGGCTTCAGCTACATCTTTGGATATTATTTTTTCACTGCTTGCTATGGATGCTGTCTAAGAACTCAGGTAAGTCACTCAGCGTATCTGTTTTCTTGTGAAAAAATGACACATTCCATGGTGAATATTGGATACCGTTTTTTTACAAGTATCATTTTATGATGAGAGTATAAAAAAATGGCAATTGGCCTTTATCCTAAGTGTTTCTCTATAGGTACAAAAGCATTTTCAGATCAGAATTCTAACCCAAAAATGACTAAAGCCGTGATTACAGAAGAAGCCACTTGGGTGACAGTCAGAAACATGCAAAGGGAGTTTTGCAGTGTTCCTCTGTGTTCTGCAGAAGGCAGCGCAGAGTGGCACAAGCTGACTGAAAGGGAAAGGCAGCAGCCCATCAGGAGCCAAAAATCGTGTTTTTACACAAGAGCGGTGTAAATCTGGCACTACTCCAAGAAGTCCAGGGCTTTCCTTCAGATCTGCAGGTGGTTGGCAGGGAGCAGGAGCTTTACTGGCAGTGACGTGGAAGAAATTAGAACCAGCTTTGGTTGTTGCACGGAGTTCACATGAGGGGTTAGTGATGGTCATTCTGAAGTTCAGAACGGTCCCTGTCTTATATTCTCAGAGCTGCCCACTTTTGGGGTTTAGCCAAAGAGCTTAAAGAGATGTAGCTTAACTTTACATTCTCTTAAAACTGCCTGCTTGCCCCCCCTTCAACTATATGACATTATCAGGGTGCTTAACATGCAAAAGAATAAGATTTGATATTACATTTATTCCTCTGTAGTGATTTCAAGGTCAATATCAGCTACTGTCAAATGTTGCCTGAGTATATTACTTGAATAATTCTATTCAAAGACCAATAAAATAGATTTCCCACAAACAAGCTCTAGAAATTGTTCTTACAAAATTTGGTTCCTCCTAATTAAACAAAGAACTCTCTGGGAATTTAAAACACATATTAGCTCATTTACACAATGCAATGGCAGATGGTTATAAAAAAACCCCTGTCAATAAAAACGTACTGAAGTTTCAGCAAAGAAGACTTGGGTGGTTTTTTTTAAATCTAGTTCTGATATGGTCTGTGTTTTGGTAACACAAGAAGAATTTCCTACCAGTAGGAAATGACAGTTTTCAAAGGTTTTTAAAATGTCTCTTGTTCTAAGTTATAGCCTTAGGAATGAGTCGCTGAGAGTTGGTCTGTACGTTTGACCCTCCATTACTGCAGCTGGAGCCACCCTACCCAGTTTTTCACAGACAGGGTCTCTGTCACTCTCTCTTCAGTCTAGTCTACACTACAAGAAGTTTGCTGCTCTATTCACGTGTACTTTTACCAGAGGAGCTTACGGTGCACCCCAAGGGATATATAGTACTCTATCAGTATAACTGCATCTACATTGGGGCTTTGGGTATAAAAAAAGGGAGATTTTTGTTATGTTGGTGAAGAATTCTAGTGTAGATTGTCTGGCCCACTTTTGGTGGAAACTTATAATATTATTGCTAACGTTTCCTGTAGTTGTATAGTGCCGTAGCTGCATGGATGCATAGGAAAGCAAAGGTCCCACCATGGATGCCTGGCATACACCAGCTGGATTCAGGATCTGCCCTGAAGCCAAAGGAGTGATGAATATGTGTGAAAGCATCTCTGTTGACTTCCTTCAGATCATCAGAGGAATTGTTTACTATATTCAAATCAATTAGGCTGAGCTGCTCTTATTTCTCTAGGACATTGCAAAAACGACTCCCCAAAAGAGTGGCATCAGGTATCACTGTAGATATCTGCTGGCTTTAGAACTGTTATTGGTCCTGATCATAGATGTGAAATAAAGTATTTGAGTCTCAGAGTTCAGGGTGTTCGCAGGGCTGGTAGCTGAAACAACTTTATGTGTTTTATGTATGTTTATATGTTGTATGCATGTTTATATGTTGTATGTATGTTTATATGTTGTATGTAAATTCTGACATTTAGCATTGTTGAAATAACTGTGGGATGGTATGATACCTACATTAGACAAGAAGGGTTTTTTGGGTTGAAAAACTTAAAACCCATCAACGTGTCATGGAGAATATACTTTTGCTTTGAGCTGCAGGTCCGTCCATTGATTACTAGTTATTAAGAACACTTTTAACTGCTGAAGCAGAAATAATGTTCAAAGTAGGGGCAAGGGACTGGAGGAGATCTGTGGGTCACTCACTCCTCTGCTCACATGGGCACACTGGATTGCCCTTATAATTGATCAAAATTCAGTTGAAACCACTTAGGTTTCCTGTTCCCAACTCTTCTATCGAAACTCACCTACTGGAGGGGTATTCCTGAACTTCATCACTTTATTAATTAGAAACTTTCTTCTAATTTCCAGATAAAAATTATGGTTGATCAATTTATATCCATGTGTTCTGAGCCAGGGTAGTTTCTGAGCTCATGCAGTTCTCTTCCCTCTGTGGTGTGACCCTAATGAAATTTGCACTATGCTGTCCTTATATGATTGTTCTTTCCATTTCTTCAGAGCAATGACAATTAGAGAGTCTTCAGGTTTTAATTTTGTTTTCTTTTGGGTGGTAAATATTCAAACTGTGATGGCTTCTAGAGCATTAAATGGGGCTTGAGATGTCACATGAGTATTGCAAATACAAACAAGGAGACCAAGAAGCTGTCTGTGTCCTAAGCATTTAAAATTTACAAGCAAAATGAAGTGGTTTGAAGGGAAAAACTAGCTCAACATTGTTAGTTCTAGATACAGAGTATGGGCTTTTTTATTTATGGCAGAAGCAGGAAAAAAGGGAAAATTTCAGCTGAAAAGGGAATAGTTCATACTCTCTGCCTGCCTCTGTAGTGGTCTGGGTTTAAAGGCACTACAGTAGAACTCCTTTTGAATGAAGATTTGATAGAAAATGAGGTAGGGATCGTCAACTTTTTCCATGTGTATCTCACCTGCATGGTATCAAGAGTGAGGGAAAAACATGATGTTTTTGGAGGAGAAGCTGATAATGGCTTAGACTGCTGGCTGAGGAAAAGCAGGGAATGGTGTTGCAGTAGGACACTAGACATGTTTGACAGAGGGAGCTAAGTAAATAAGTCTTTAAAGTTGAAAAAGTTGCTGTTAGGCATAATATGAGTGGAAGGGAAAGGGGTGACTATCAGCAGACAAAAGGTCTGCCTAATAGACTGGGGCCAACACGAAGGGAAAAAGAGCATGGAATACTCAAGTGAAGAGACAATAAGGCTTGGATGAGAGTTTTAGCTGTATGGAAAGCCTGAAAGATATTGTTGGATACCTGTAAAAAATAGGAAATATTCAGATATTGCCTGAACATCTGCCTGCAAGCACGTGGGCTGAATCTATGGTCTGACCTTGCTTTTGTGGCTGAAGGGGTGAAAGCGTGATTGAATTGGGTTCATGTCTGTTCTCCCACCTGCAAATGCAATGTACTGGGTGTGGGTTGTGGTCGGTGCAGGGAAACTTTTTTTTTTAAAAGTTTATTTAATTACCGTTACAAAATAAGAAACACAATGAAGTATAAGGTGCATTAATTATTTGCTGCAGGCATTTAAAGAGAGCTCTAAGAGATTTCATCTACTCAGCTGCAAAACAGGTTAAGATTATTATCCCCATATCACAAGTGGGGTCTGAACCTCAAGGTCACACAGTGTGTCAGTAATGGAGTCAAATAAAAAAATATCCAGCGAGCTCTTGCTCTAACCGTAAGCCAGTACTGCCGCACTCAATAGAGTCTATAGATAGTGTACTGTAAACTCTGAAAAGAATCCGTGGTTTTATTACTTCAGTAATCTCAAAATCTAATTCTGATTTTGCTGGTATAGTGTCAGTGCTACGAATCTATCTCATCCAAGTCGGTTTCTCTTCAATTTTTCAATCTGGCTTGTCTAGGGAGACGGGGTGACATTTCTCCTTGTTTTGTTCTTTTTTAATTTCTTTTACCTCTGTCACAACCCTCCAAAACAATACTTTAGAAAATGACAGAGAGGCAGTGTTTGTAAAATGTCATGATCACAAACAATCAGAGTGATTGCATGCTACATTTATCGTACATCAATGTCCCCTGCCATCAATTGCTTCTTGAAACTACAGAAGCCCGCAAAGTGAAGCGGGACTTGCTCTTACAGTGAGTTGTCCTAACAACTTTTTGCAGTCCCTGATTTTAACTGTAGAGCTGAGCTAATTATTTAAATCCTGTATTACCAACTCTGACTTTTTAATTCAGTGAGTTGTTAGTAGTTGTTTGCAAATATTTGCCAAAAATTTCTACCAAGCCTTATCCCCTGCTTTGACAATTCATTATTGAGGTTGTCTGAGCCATGAGATGTGATTTTGTTTCTGATTCTAGACTGGGTGTACTGGCTTTCTTTAAAAAGGAAGAATAATGAATTGCTAAATTTCAAGACAAAGTTTCAGCTAATTTACTGTTAGTTTCACAAATTAGCTGTGTCAGTCAGAATCTGTGGGAATAACAAAGAGCAAATATCCCAAATCAAAGTAAATCACACTGCTTACTTTCACTCACAAAAATAGAAACAAATCCAAGTTCAAGCATTTTAGCATAGTTGGTGTCTATGATCCATAACTTTTGTTCATTTTTGTTCATTCCCTGAAGCACTCATGAGTCAGGCCAGCCATAAGTCCTTTCTAAGCTTTCCATTGCATTTTTAAGACAAAGAAACAAGGAATAAAGAAAACGGCACCTTAAATATGTGGTGATGCTTCTCTTTGCGGCATAATATACTTGTAGTCTTTATATTGCCCCACAGGCACATGTGATTCCAGAAGCAAATGAAAAGGTTGATCGTGATCTACACGGCTCACTGCAATTTGGCCCCAACTCTCTTGGAAATGAGTTCCACTCTTTGTAGGCTACCCCAGTACCCGAGCGCAGTGGGGACATCGCTGCTAGAACTGTTGGGCTGATCAGCATTGGAAAATTTCCAGTGACGGCTTCTTTCCGTGGTAATAGGCTTCTGCCATCTGCCCTCGTAACATGTGCAGGGACGCACTCAATTCTAGGTGCCCAAATTTAAGCAGGAGAACCT
The DNA here is from genome assembly GCF_929443795.1 of Astur gentilis. Classification (NCBI taxonomy): domain Eukaryota; kingdom Metazoa; phylum Chordata; class Aves; order Accipitriformes; family Accipitridae; genus Astur; species Astur gentilis. The sequence goes on along the minus strand of NC_064882.1, from coordinate 40,921,396 downwards.
GTGTCTGGGGACAGATGGAGGAGGCTTGATTTCTCGGCGTGGTCACCACCGGGTCCCCGCGGAGTGGGAGGCACAGCTGAACAGAGAGCTAACACACTGGGAGCCAAGCTGTCATCAAAGTTGGTTTCAGATAGGACCCCACTGCAATTTCATGAGCGTGGAGACCTCTAGCATAGACCACAGCCTCAGCCAGCTCCCGTCCAGGCATTGCAACATCAGGCGGTGTTGGGAAGGGTACGTGCTTGTCAGCTGTGGCAATGAGTTTGTACCAGTGGTTCAAATCCTGCTCTTCGCTGCTCTGCAGTGGTTAGGTTGATTTAACTGCAGGTGCTTGTGAGAAAGATCTGGCCTGGAAAACGGGGATCTTTGCATAAAAATCCAGAACTCTGTCTTACACTTGTGTCACAAAAATCTCAGTAGCTGCATTTCTATAATTATTTTCCTAGAAAGACTAGCGCATTAATGACTCAAACTTGAATCTTGTGACTGTCCTGTGATATATACCTTGAAAAAGCCTTATCTTTGTATTCATATTTGTGTCCTTAATTGCAATCAATATGGGGAGAAACAATTTGATTCCTGCATATACTGCATTATCTACTGTACGAATAAGCTACAGTGCAGATTATGCAAATGCTGTTATATAACGACAGCAGTTACTGCAGTGTCTTCCATGGTATATATCAGTGTACTGTAGCAATTAAACAGTATAGTGAAGCCATAGCAATTACCATTCTAAATTATAATAAGCAATTCAATATACACTACAGGATAAATCATTTCCTTATAGCACCCACTGTATATGTGCTTCGGTTTTTATTCTAAAGCCCTTATTACTTGTCATCTCAACACTGTACCGTGTGATTTATACCGCATGCTTGTAGTTTCAATGCATATTTATTATATGACTTTTGCAAAAAATGCTCATAATGATTATAACTGTGTTAACTTATTATCAGTTTGCATTGATATCTTAAAAAAAAGGAATCAATGATGTTGTGGGAAGGAGGGTTACCCTTTGATTTTTTTTTTTCAAAAACCCACCCAGAAGTAGACATAGCCTTCATATAATCTGAAGCTTAATAAAGCTAACACCCCATAATTTTAGGGGATTTAATTCAGAATTAAACATATGAACTACTAAGCTAAATTCTATTCAATTTTAGAATCAACTTTCTTTCTAGGTAGTAAACAGATTCCCACTAAAACTTGTGCATGATTTTAATTACAGATAAGTTTCTATTTAAAGGCCACAGCATTCATGCTCAGGTTGCTAAGCTGAATTCAATACATCTATATGTTAAAGGTAGCAAGCTAATGTGTAAACAGGGAAAATATTGGAACCAATTGCTGTTAATTTGGTTTTGATCAATTTGCATTGACTGCACTTTACATGCAAATGAGAAGTGTGTTGGATTACCCCAGCTGAAAATAGCTGAGATACTGAACTCTTTCCAAAAATCAAAAAATAGAATAAATGAAACTGGAGAAACAGAAAGTGGAAAGGCCTGTGTTTGAAGTCTTAGTAAAGAGAAGCAAAGAATTACTGAATACATATATCTTAGTATAGCTTAGCATAGTACAGATTTATGGAGCTGCTGTGTAGGGAGTCAGGATGGCAAATTCTGGATCCCATTTAGAGTATTATCAATTTTTATGTTGTTAAGGCTACTAAAATTGATTGTTAAATTTAAAATAACTTTGAAAACTTTGCATGAACCAGGCAAATGCAGAAAAGCAAGTGTAATAAAAATAGACAAAAAGAAAAAAGAATATATGTGGAAGTTGCCATTCGGTAACATCAAATCTCAACAGAAAAAATTACTTTCTGGCTGGGTATCGGGCCAAAAGTATGTGCTCTTTAACTTTATTCATGTCTGCAGTCCCAGTGAGGTGGACAAAATATTTTGCATTGTTGGCACTGCAGAAGAACAGGGTGAATGGACTGCAGTGGTCATGAGGTATTTGTAGGTCAGTGATGTATTTGATCCGGTCTCATGTAACTGCACCCACAAAAATCACTCCACCTGACTTACAGTGAATGATGTGGATAGAGAAATATCTGTTGGAGCATAAAGGAGAGTGACAGTGAATGTGTGTGACGCTGCTGGCCCTAGTGCTGTTGAGCACTGTGGCACTCAGCACATGATACAGGTCCTTGCCAAGGAAGCCCTTAAGCTTATGTTTACCTTTAAGGGAGCTGTTTACATCCTATTGACTTCAGCAGGACTTAAACACACATGAAGACACTTTCTTAAACAGGAATGCTTTCTTCAGTACTAATATCACCTTTAATGACCCAGAAAGGGAAGTAACCTAAGTTGTGAAGAGTTGTGAAAACCAGGAAGGACATAGCTATACTTACAGAAGACATTAGAAACATGACAGGAAATTAGTAAATGAGGTGCAGTCTTGAAAAATGCATTAGTGGGACACTAATCCATAAGGAAAATATCCAAAGCAGATATTGAATCTGGAGAAGAAAGCTGGAAAGCAATAATTACCCTGAAGCATACCCAGGAGTGATGACTTGTAACATATCAGACATGAATAAGTAATGTTCCTAGAAGCATGTGGGTTTCAGCATGGTGTTTCAGTTCATGGTGAAATAGGGGAGTTCCACTTAAAAACCTGTAAAAAGAAAACACTCAGCCATTGGTGGTACGAGAAAGTTGATAGGTTGTATGGCTCAGTTAGCAACTTCACCATTATCCTCATATGAAGCAGGAACTTTGCTTGGGAGTGTGGGATACTGGTCCAGGATCGATATAGTGGTCATAAATAATAAACAACTGGTTGAACTGGTAAGTGTGCAAAATTAATATATTCACTGTGTTTCAGCTATTATTGCTAACTTTCAAAATGCCACCCACCCACCTGAAAAGATGGGAGGAATGTAAAAAGGATGTGGTCTCTGGTGACCATCATACCCTTCTTTTCAATAGCTTCAGGTGTGAGGGAAAACTCAGTTATGAGACCAAGACTGGATTATCTTGAATTTATTGACAAACGTCCAAGTCAGTTCTGAATATTCTTGAAACAGTTAGTTAAAAAAGTTTAGAAAACTGGTCTAGTACGTTATTTTTTGTCCTCCCTGTATTGTTTGATTAAAAGTCCAATTGGATTTTTTTGCTTTCTTTGCCTTTATGTTGTCTGACTGACTGCAGGCTCATAAGCTTCTGGCTGATTTTTCTGGGCTTGGATTCAGGTGGCACATGACAATGAAAATCGTACGGATAGCTCTGGGCATTAAATTCCATTTAGCCAGAAAGTAGGCATAGTTCAAACAATGCTAACTGCAGGATTGGATCACGCCTTTGTGTGTGTCAACTCTGATATACAGTTTCTATTTGCATGAGAGGAAGAATTCATCTGTGTCATCTTGACCACTCTGCTAAGACTGCTGGCAAGACAACTGTTGAGTTTCTGTTGTGATGCAGGTTTTTGTCTGCTGATCTAGACCATAACCCTAAAAATTCACAGCAGGTCTATTAAGGCTTCTCTTGGGATACATATGGCACAGTAGTAACTCTTTTTTATGATTGCAATACTGAGCACCTCCAGAATTGCTTTGAAGTTTGAGGCAAAATTACCAATATTTGGGACATAGGAGTGCTTGAGTAACTTCAAAATAATGTTTCCATGAAACACCTAGACCTTACTTGGTGGGTCTACGTGGCATTGCACTGGGCTCTGGAGACTTCCTTGAATCTCTTCCACAGGCCTCACTGTGTTGAATTTCTTGGGTGTAAATGCTCTCTCAGGTTTTGTAGGTTTCCATAGGCTTACAAAATAGAGGATAATTACAGAAGCAAAAGGGCTGTCTGGTTTGATGCCAGTTTATTTCATCACTCCAGAGGAAGGGTTCTTGTGGCGACTGTCCAGGCAGGTGCTGATGGGTTATCATTATGTTCAGTAACTTTCCAAGACTCAGCTGCCAGAGAGGGGTCTGATTTTGGCGTGTAAGTCCTAACTAAATCCTATCATGTAATACAAGATTTTTACAACATAAAAAGATGTAGCAGTCATTCTGGAACTTCCTTAAGATACAATTCACCATATCTTCTATTCCAAGAAAGATATTATGGTAGTAACTTTGAAAAATCAATGCTGGTATAGCCCAGAATTTAAAATCTTTATAAGCAGTTTCTCGGAGTTAGCCTGCATGTTCATGTGGACCTGCAGATTCCTTGGGAGATGTGTCCCACCACAGGTAATTTGTTACGTTTCTGCCATGTCATGGAGACAAGCTCTTTAAGCTTCTTGAGCTAGCTGTCTGTTGGACAACCTCTTTGGTCCAGTCGGTGCCTGACCTACTTTGTGAGACCTGGGGAAACTGTCAGCTGATCTTTCCTCAGCTGGACTTAGTTGGGATGATAATTCCTGGGTTGGCATATAAATCCCTTCTGCCTCTTAAGATAGCCTTTCTTTCTATCAAAGGTACTCTCAATTGTTCTTTTTGTGGGACAATAACTTCTGGAATCTCTAATTATAACATGGCTTTTGCTTTCCCATACTTTTTTATTTTCCATTTGCAATTTCTTAGCCTCAATGGCAGATTTTAACAGTACCAGCAGTCTTGGTTCTTTTTACTTTTTTTTAATAGCCAATGGATTTTCTTTCTCTGCTAATGTCACCCTTTCCTATCAGATGCTGGCTCATGCACTTGTATCCGGATTAAACATAATAAAAAGTTCCACTTGATTTTTAGGTGACAGTCTGCCTCACCTGCTGCTGCAGCGATGATTAATTGATCTGAGGTAGTGGTCAGTCACCTCTCACCATGCTGAGTTCACACTGCTGTTAAATGTATGCAAGAAATGTGGATTAGGAATGTACGCAACACATTTGTGGTATTTGCCATAGGGTGTGCTATTCCAGATTTCTACTTTGTTGTGGATTCTGGCCTTCAGCTCTCAGTGTTTCCCCTGCCTGAGGTCCCTTGGATCTTAGTATTTTGGATTCCTTGCTCATATTTCTGGTCCCAGAACACTTCAATGTGGACTAGGTAATATAACTTGGTGGAGAAATTCTCACCTTTTGGTCTAAGAGCAATTCTAGCTTTTATGCTATAACTGTTTTGTAATGTATTATGTTCTTTTGCCATGGAGCCACATCCCTCCTTGACTTGCTTGTTTGGGAATGGGTTAGGCCTTGCATGATTTGCTTTTTTGCCTTAAATCAATTAGATTTTGTTTCTTTCTGTTTTTCCTTTTGTTTTTTTTTTTCCCCCTTCTATTTTTCTTAGATTCTCTCACACAGATTTCTTTTTCATTCTCTGCACGACTATTAAAAACAGAACCAGGAGCTGAATCAGCAATTAACAGCTCCCTCTCTTTTCCTAGTGTTTCCTGCTTCCAGATACAGTACATTGGCCCAAAACTTTTTTTCTCCCAAAGGCTCATCTTTGACCAGTGTCATTGTTCCAGTATCATTGCTTGGGGTTTTTTAGTTGACTTTGCTATTTTGGATGCAGTTTTCCTTTACACTAAGTCCTTCTTACAACGACTGTAGTTTAAAGGGGACTTTATTTATTATTATTTTATTTCTAGGTGGGCTGGGGGAGTAGGTTGTCTTATATTGCCAGTGTCATTTAAAACAGCAATAGTATAAAGCAGAATAAGATCCTTTAATTTTTAGTGACATTTATTATATTTTTGAATACATTATGTCTTTGGTGAAACTCCTGTTCCATTAATAGAATGTCTTGTTATGTCTTCCCCCCTCCCATAAAAGTTTACTTACAATAATATTGTAAACTTAACTGCAAAATATAGGTGCCAGGCCTTGAAGATCTTTTCCAGTTTGTTTTTTTTTTAACAGTGTATCTACTGTAGGTATGTGATTTTTCACTGGTAAATGAAAATGCCAGGAACTTACTATATGTTACTACAGCTTTGCCTGTAGTAACTTTAAATCCCGTTATGATCATCTCATTTTACAGCATGCTTTGGTGTTAAGATCAATATATCAAGACAATAGCATGCCAGTTACTATCCTCAGACACAAAGATTTCAGGGCAAATACAGCAGTCTTACGCATAAGAGAAAAGGCAGCAAAGAATGACTGTTTAAAACACTGGGTCATCCACTGGGGCTCCCTGGATTTCTCTGCAGTATGCAGTAAGTAATTTGAATGTAGTTACACTGACATGTTTTTGTAATGCTTTACCTGGGGTTGTACCATGGAAGAATAATAAGACAAGAGGGGCAGACACTTGAAGAAATTGCAGGGTATACCCCCTCCTCTGTAGGGGTAGATATAGTCTCCAGGGCCTGGACTTGCTTTAGCGTGTTTTAGGTTTTATATAAAGCAGTAGTTCCTCCACAGGAATTCAGTCCTGTGCATGAGATTCTCTCCCAACATTAAAGATGGTGTAAAATACAGATAAAGAGAACAACAAGTAATAGAGGTATGGAAGGTCTCTTATCATCCTTCTTCTCCATAAGCTTGTTAGTTTTTAACTTGTCTTATGACCCTGACTCTTTCTTCATCCTTTAAGTTTTTGAGCTGATAAAGAAGTGAATACCAGAACTATGCAAAAGTCCTGCTTGAATGTCAGACTCCTTAACGTGCAGACCTCTAGATATGTGTCTACTGTTGTTCCAAAGTAAAATGCATTCAGATCACTCTGGACTCTTCAATACATAAGGATTTATCTGCTTCATGAACTGACCGCAGGTTAGTTTCCTCATGTAGAAAACTGTTGTGGAGTGGGGTTTTTTGACCACTTTAATAGGCAGAATCAGCATAGCATCATGAAGGGCTGCTCTGAAGCACCAGGATAGTTTTCAATGCATAGAATTAATATTGGCAAAAATGGGGAAAAAAAGATTACTAGAATGAACTTGAACCTGCAGTGCCTTCTTGAGGGTTATCAGTGCACTGGGTTTGTTTGCTTGCATTTCAATGCTGATTCCAGGCCTCAGGTTGATTCAAGACGTTGAGGTGAATAAATAATTCATAATCTTTTTCTTACTTAACTTGTTTGATTCTGTGCAGACTGGGCATAACTATGCAGCTGGTGAAAAAGCCTCTGAATCAAAAATTGGGAAAACTTAGAGAAAGAAAAGAGAACACAATGTTTAGGATAAATCCAGGCAAAGCAGCTTCTTTCCCTGAGCTTCAAACTGTTAGCTTTAAGATTTGTTTTGATCAGAAATCAAGGTTTCATTTATATTTCCAAATTTAGACTTTGTAAAAATAAGTACTTAAATCCTCAAAGCAGATCAAAATGTTTCGGGGTTTAGGAACTTCTCTCGCATTTTACAATGGTAGCAGGTATTTTTACATTTTAAAAACCCTCTTGCAGTATCAGCAGTTCAAACATTCCAGCACAGTGTGTTTGAAAGTGAAATGATCCGCAAAACTAAAGCTGATGGTATGGAAGTTTCTTCTTTGCCAAAACTAAGGGACTTGCATGAAGCAGTAGGGAGATTTGAAAGAATAGAGTGCTGTATATTGACTTTGTATAATTTAAAATAAATTAGTCAAGTAACTTTTCTTATCTCTCTTGAAAGAAAACTAACAGTATACAGTATCTTTAAGAGTTTATCCCCAATTATGGGGAATAGCTTAAAGGCTGTGGTCCAGAATAAAGGAATCCAGCTCTGCTTTCTTAGGTGGTCTCTGCAGACCACCTGCTGCTCTAAGTTTGTGACCAACTTTGGTTGTGGCTTCTGAAATGAGATATTCCTTCCACTCTGCAGGCAAGCATCTGGTACAGAAGGACTGCTTTTTCCTCAAAGACTGGCTGTTTGCAACTTTTTGGATTGGCCATCACAGATTTATTAATATTAAAATCTCAGTTACATAATATAGGGAGTATTGCTGTGAAAGCTGTATGAAATATTAAAAGTAAAAAAGCAAATTCAACACCTTGCTGAAACTTCCCAGGTAAGACATTTGATTGCAAATTGAAAATATAGGCTGTGTCTACAGAGACAGGCATTGTCACAACACTTTAAAATAAATTGGGTGATTCATGCTCTTGTGTTCAACCCTGTGAAATGTGCTGTTCCCAAAGGTTCAAACATGAAATCTGGAGAGAGCCAGGAAAGGCAATTTTAGACAGATCATCATGGCTCAAACTAAATGAGCACAAGTTTGTGAACGAAGGTCACTGTTTGAGTTTTCCTAGCAGCGTGGAGCAGCTGTGTCAAGGGGAGGCATTTGTGGAGGAAGACACGTCCCAATCTGAAACAAATACCTAAACATCATTTGCTTAAGAAGTCTTATCTTAGGATGGAAGGAGCTGCCCTCCCAAAGTGCCTTCCTTTCTCCTTCCCGCAGAGCAAAACTCTAGATTTGTCTAGGCTAGATGCTTGACTGTCAGATGGTTAGTGTTGGTGGGGTGGGTAAACTAAGTATCTGGAGCAGTTACTCTATCAACAGCCACAAATAATACGTAGTGTATGAAGGGTGATAAGTAATTTACTCGTGCATTCCTACATTTGTGAATGTGGGAAAGGCACTATCTCATATTCTTCAATGAAAGAACAGCAACTGCACAAAAAATAGGGACGTTATTCTGTCTCTGCATCCGCCAGAGCTTCATCTTTGAAGCTGACACTTCAGCCCATTGCTCCTAGGGATGATGTGTACAAAATGGTCCCAACCTCAACTTACCCATCTTATTTCATTGCTCGTCTGCTGGGGAACATGTGCTGAACCAGTACAGCAAAATGACCCACAATTTATACTGCATCTCTTTCAGCTTCCCAGAGGAACTAGCTTTAGCATTTCACAAAATCAGTGTAGCAGCTTGTTGCATGAAGCAGAAACACCAAGATCAATTTTAGAATATAATGATGAGGTTTAAGTGTTCTCAAAATACCATTAAATGCTTATTTTCTCCTAATATACTAGAAAAAAATGTAGACTTGAACACTGTTGCTAGTTTATGTGGTGAAACTGATAACAATAATCCATTGAAGGATATGTCCGTGCCAAATCCTTTTGTAGGGAGTTTTCACTTTCTTTTCCAATTACACATTTTCACTCTTCTAATACATTAAGAAAAGCTTGGATTCCTTAATAAGTGTCTGCACCGCATGTGGTCTTGACAGAGCTAAGAACAACAATTGCGATGTTTTTAAAATGGTATGGTTTGTAAATTGTTAGATTAACCCCCATTTTAATATAATTTTTTTTGCAAGTATTGGTTTGATAGTTCACAATAATGTGTAAATGTTAAATTAAGCCAAGCTATTTGGTTTTGTCCTGGCATAATTTCACAAAGTATAAAACCATTTTTATAACAGCATGGGGCTAATACATTGAATATCTTTCCATGTAGAGCCAGAAAAAGGTAAGTCGGGAAAGAAGTCTGTGAAGATTTTTGTAATGGAATAAGCTTAAAAGTAAAATTTCATGCTAAGCAATTTGGACCATAGTTTCAGTGGCATGCCGTAGTTGTAAATGAAACTTGTTTTTAAGTCTTTTGAGTAATTTATTGTGCTTATCACAAGACACAATCAGTGTGTTCTCACATGTACACACAGATGTAGATAACCATGCACATGGACACATACCATTATGTCATTTCAAGTATATATTATTCTCTGCAGCAAGATGGTGACATTAAAAAAAAACCTTTAACCTGAAGAGATAGTGATGTTGTGGTGGAACTTCAGAAACTTCTCGTCTTCTTGGTCTGGGCCAATCTTACTGCTTTTGTCTTCTCTTCAGAATTACTTTCCTGTGCTGACACAGGATTGACTACCCTCTGGAAGCAACTTTGGCTGGTGGCATCCGTCAAGCATCTTTTTGCTTTCCAAATATTAAGTTCTGACTCCCACTTCAGGAAAACCTTACAGGTAAGAATAATCCACCAGTGCTGGTTTTATGCAATCAGGGCCAGTTTGTTTGTATTCCATGAATGCGGCAGAATTCATTTTTCAGTTGAGTAAAGCATCAGTGAAGCTCACAGCTGCCTTCATCCTCAGATAGACTCAACTGCACACCTATAGGTAGCCATGGTCCTATTCAAACTTCAAAAAATACAGTGTAGCTCCTGTAGCATTATTTTCCTTGGTGCTGCATACATGCAGCTTCAGTTCAAGTCTGCTGTACGTGAAACAGTAATACAGGGATACAGTAGGGGAATGTGCTTGAGGATAGAGACTCTTTGATGTTGCTAAAGGGGCTTTAGGGAGATCTGAAGTTGTCCCAAACATGATAGGAAGATTTCTTTGCCAGGAACAGGTTTCAGTGGATTCATCCCGTAAGAGAGGTGCGCAGTCAGCCTTGACTGATATGTTTGTGACTGACTTTTTCTTTGAGTACTATAGACTTTGTGTTTATTGCTGTCCCAGAAGAACACATTAGAGGACTGTTGGTAGCAGGGACTCTCTAGCCTTGCTGACCAGGGTTTGGTGAAGTCCAGTGACTGGGAACCAAGGTTAGAGAAACTCAGTATGCAATGTCCTAGCTGTGAAGAATTAAATGCAGGAGAGAACAGAATGGGGTCAGCACGGCTGTTGCATCTTGAGGTTAGACGCTTGCTTACATCTGGCTTTTTAGTCCTTTGGCCATGTGTGCATGCAGAAGCAGCGAGCTGGGTCATGCAGTTACAATAGTCTCTTCTGGTTCTTGTCCTGATGGACCCTGGACTCGATCGTAACTCTTGCAGTTCCCCAGTGAGATCATCCCAGTTTATCAGCTTCACACTTAGGCAGGTGTGACCTCATTGATGAATTCACTCAATGCACAAGTTAGCTTCTATGGTGGTATTGTTGTATTGTTTCTCTGTCTTCTAAAGCACCGGAGACTGACTGTTGAGGAGACATGATACAAAGCAGATGGACCAGCACTCTGAGGTAGCATAGATGACTATGTCAAGTGTTTGACTGGAGTCACTTTACCTGAGAAATTTCCTAATTGGAAGGAGTGTCTGAAGATCTGTGGTCATTCTTTTCATCATGGGGAATGATTTGGCCACTGGACACATCAAATTAACCCTGCATAATTTTTGGACTCTTGTCTGGGTTCCTGCTTATTTTATGCATTATTGGTTTTGAGGAATAGAGACAAAAGAATCTAACGGTTTTTTGGGCTAGTTACAGGATATCTGGATGACACTTAATTGCCAGAGAAATGCAGGAGAGATTAGATGATCTAGAAGTCACTTCTCTCCTGAACTTCTATAAAGTTCATTAGAAAATTGCTTATTTCCCGCAGCATGCTGACCACCCATCAGTGAAGGATGGAATGATGTGCTCTGCATTTTGACTAGAACTTGCTGATTTATTAAAATTTTACGTCTTGTGTTACATCAGCATTTCTTAGTAGTAGGGGCAGATCATGAAATACTGTATTTTCCCATGTCCATGTAACATTTTTGGATTACTGACACGCGTAGCTTAAGGAAGCATGGTGGAGGCTCTTGCACAAAATGCTAGAGGAAACTTTGATCCAGCAGACACTATGAAAATATAATTTGTTCTGAGAAACCTGTGTCATATTATCACTAAGAGCCCAGTCCAGTGCCAGTTCAAGAAAATATGAATTTTTGACTGAGCGTAGGAGACCAGGAGCTGAAAGCATTGGATACTTTCCTGGAACTGGTGCTTTGCTGGTCTTCCTTCTGTTTCTCCTTGCTGGGGCGGTAGCTGAGGACAGATTGATGAGGAAACCACATTTATTTTCTCACTGGCAAATTTTAATGCCAGAAGCTAGTTCTGGGGCATACTCTGTGCTAAGAATGTGGTTAGAAATCAAGCTGGGGTGGCACTGGGGGAACATCATGATTTTTTTCTTTTCTATAATACAGCTCACTGGTTTACTCATCAGTAAATTGATTAATTGGACATATTTGAGAATGTTTTCACAAAAATGTTTGAGCTATATGATTCCCCCCCACGCACTTTTTTTCTGCAAACTGCCATCATCGGTGATTTGGAAGTGTAGAAAATAGTATTATAAGGGAACAGATGCGAACAAAAGGGGTGAAATTGAATGTATTAGTATTCAGCGGTCTGCTTTTGATTACCTCTGACTGGAAAATATTTGGAAGCCACCAGGGTCCCCTCAAGTGTTATGATTTCGTAAATTCAGCCCTCGTGTGTTGGGATTCAGGCTCCCTTATTGAAATTGAATTGATATTTTGTAAACTTCATTTGTGAATAATGTGATCTGACAGGGACAAATGCGAGGGAGAATTGTTTTCAAACCTTCTCCAAATGAAAGTTATTATTGGGTAAATACGGATTTCTTTGTCTCTTTTCCTCTCTTTCTATCCTGAGCGTCTTCATGGCCTGAATATGTATCAACTTTTCCAAGGTAATTGAATTGATTCAGTCATGTGTGGGCAACAGAAATGGGCAATAGAATATATTCCTGATGGGGAAAAATTGAAAAGTAGAGGGATTTCTATGCAGGTGCAGGGCTGGGAGGGTCACAGTGCTATCAGAGGAGAGAGACGTGCAGGAGCTTCTTTCTGATTATCTCAGCTTTGGCCATTCTCTCCCTCAATAATCGCCCTCTGATATAACGCCGGCTTTCCAATTTTGCTGGCCAGCACCAGGCCTCAGATGTGTTACATATTAATTTCCCTTTGCAGAAAATTTGCCAAGCTTTAGCTCAAATTCAGTTAGTCGGATTGATGAAAGTGGCAAAAGGATACGACATTTACTGATTCTCCCTTTTCACCTTTGATTAGCTCAACCTGTGAATTATTCTTGCCCTGTCAGTGTGCCATTAAATGAGCTGGGGCCAAGGTTGCAAGTTCATACTTTCTGATGTAACTGAGAGAAAATACGTTGAGCCATGATTTGTCTGACAGAGACCTAGGATCATTTCAATGGTGTGTTGCCATTATTTTAACAGGTCAGCCCTGGGTGAAATAAAGAAACAAAAATAAAAGCTTCACCTTACTCCTCATAATCTTCATTTCTAGCCCATATCTCTGGCACCCACTCGTTCCCAGTGGTTCTCGAGTGGAAGAACACATTGTCTTTGCTCCAGATAAGCTGGAAAAGTCCATCCCACCTTCTCCTGGTTGATATTTTCAAATTAAAGGTTGCTAGTCTGTAGTGTTTGTATTCCATACGGATTGCTGCCACAGGCTGGTATCTGTGTAGTCAACTTTTCTTTTCCTTTTTCTTTTCACCCTGCCAACACGTTGCAGGTTTGATCTCTTCTGGAAACACCACGCTCTGGTGCTGCACAGTGCTGAAGATTTCACCCTACCCGTGAAGCATAAGGGAGAGAACTTACTTAGTTTCCCATGCCTTCCTCTGTTACTGCACTGCTTGGACAAATTGTGCCCAGGTTTTGGTGGCCTTTTTTCACTTGATGAGAGTCTTAATTCGTTGACTGTAAGGTTGTTTGAGGTTTTTTAATGTCCCAATGGAAACTTTAATGTTGTTATTACAGCTTGTTTGGAGGATTGCCAGGAAGACTGTCAGTTTTGATTGTCAAGTTAGGCAATGTGTGCTTAAAAGACATTTTTCATAATGATGTTGGGCATGTATAGTGCCATTTCAAAACTCCAGATGTGCTTCAATCCATGCAGCATTGGTGGCTGTGGCCCTGAGCAAAGGGGAAAGATACGAGTTAAAAGTGGAAGGAGCCAATGAATGCATAACATTCACCCATATGTTTCCCTGCAAAAAGCGTGCCATAAATAATTTGCTCTCCAGCCCAGGCAGTAAGGATACATGGGCAATCAGCTGGCAAACCTATCCAGTGCTGTCTATCTCACCATGTCCTCGTGCTGTCAGGAACTCATGGAAAGCACCTCAATCCAGTCATCATGTTTTTTGGATGCTGTCAGGATCTGAAACAGTGGTGAGAACCAGTGACAGTGTCTGCTGTGGTTAGCTGACCTTCGCATGATAATTCTGGGAAAACATTATCAAACACAGGAGAGATAGGGTTTGGTCCCTTCTGTGCATGACACAATACCATTTTTTACCAGAAATGATTTTTTTTACCAGATATCACTTTTTAAGAGGTATATCATCAAACTACTCCCACTTCTTTTTTGATAATAAACTACATTTCTACATAAACCCAAAGGAACAATTTGGAGCATAGCTAACAACAATTTTCTTATCCTTTCTTCGGTGCATAGTTGCCATTTGCAGACTATTCACCTCAAGACATCAATCATAAACCTGAAAATCTGGATTTAAAGTATCTCCCTTTCTAGGAAAAGTGAGGTTGAACCGAGAACTGCAGTCTTGCCTGCCTCAGTCTTTCCTGTATAATATATATCAGCTCATAGTCATTGAGTAGAAACAATTGTTGAAAGTAGAGAGCAGTGAGGAGAGGAATTGGTGTGCTGAACTCTCTGGGAAGGGCTTCCAGCTGACATGCAGCAAATATTGCTCATGGCTCTTCCATCACTCAGTGAACACAATTGGGTTTCTGTAATTTTCCACAACCAAACTGGCTTCCCCAGGTCAATAGCCCGGATGTACAGAACCGTCAAGACAAAGCACAAAACCCCCTCGCAATAACCTGTGTGACTGAAAGTGTAATGTAGACATACTCCTAAAAGCCATTCCTTGTAGAAAGTCACCTTTGGAAAGTACTAAAATCACTGACCATTAATAATGAGGCCTACATTGCAAATTAGGTTATTTTAAATCCATCAAACAACTTTCCCAATCAAAAGAAAAAAATGATATATAGTCATGGTAGTGTTTTCTATCTTTATATAAGTTATTAATTTGTATACTTAAAAAAAAATTGAGTCTGCTCATAGGAACACTTTATATTCTCTCAGCCTTAAAAGTGCTCTAGCTATGGCCTGCTAACTCTTATGGCCATGAAGAATGCATGTCTTGGTTATAAATGGTATCCACTTTAGCTTCATAGCTTAGAGCTGAATAAACACAGAATCACTGAATTGTACTCAATGGCTCTATTTATACTGTATTTTGTTAGCATCTGACATAAATCAAGCGTGATTTGATTGACTATACCCAAAGTAGAGCTGGAATAAAATAATGAGGGTGTTTGTTAGCTGAGCTGCCAGTCTTTAGTAGTAATGACATTTAACGTAATAGGTAGCAGGTAGGTTAAAATGTGCTTTTTATTTGTTGTACATACATTTTATAAAAGAAAGATGTAGTAAGGCCCAGGGTGCCATTTTTCACACCACCCCTCCAGATAGGAAGCTAATTAAAAACAAGGCAAAAAACTGATCATGAATGAATGCATTGGCCATTGTTTAGTGTTATACAGAACTGTACAAAAAAGATCATTAAATTCCATTCATCACTTTGGCTTTAAATTGATGCAAAAGACTTGTACTTCTGTGCATAAGGTAAAGGCTAAGTAGGAAGGGTATTAAATCAGTTTGAGAGTCTTGGGAAAGAAAGCATTTAGCAAGAGAAATAATAAAAAGCAGAATATGATAACATTGCTCTAAGGAGCGTTAGCTCGTTTGTTTTGAATGCAATTCTGAAAGGGCAAGATGGAGGTAATATAAATGTTAATACTAAAATCCAGAAGGTTTGAAATTTTCAGTGGAAGTACTTGGTGTCACTGTAATAACTAAATGCATTTTTGTCATCTTCAACTTTAAAAGTCTGTTTTATAGAAGTCTGATGGTATAAATTTTAGAACTAATGTCTTACAAAATTGTAAAACATTATTTTAAAGTGTGCTTTAGACTAGAACTTTACGTTTTAGATTTTGAGTGGCTACTAAATATTTTTTTTTGAAAAATCTATTAAACTTCTCTTTTGAAAGCTTCCCCAAGTATTGAGTGGAACAGCTGAACAGTCTGTGAGCAAGTGCACTTGGATACTAATTAACTGATTTGCGTAAAGCTATTTTCTACAGGCATTGAGAGGATACAATCATTATGGTCATAAAAATTGACTTCTGTTTGTTACACACACTTCTACTGGAGTCATAAAAATTATTCTTGGCTCTCATGTGTGCATGTAGCTACAAACTGCTATTAATGCTGCCACTAGCACTTTGTCATAAAATACTAATTGCTTATTGACCAGGTCACAAAATTCAGGCAAAAAGTATATCTAATACAAATAATGAAGTCTGGAAACTATTCTGCCTCATCTAACACTGCAGATTGTGGTTCAAAGCCTGAAAAGAGATCCTCTGGCCCAGACCCATACGCCACACTGGGGTGCGGGTCACAGAGGGGACTGTTTGCAGTTTCACACTTAAGCTTCTGTTTGCAGTTTCATACTCAAGCTTCTGTTTGCAGGATCTGGACAATCCTCGGGTAAACACGATTTCTCTGAGTCTCAATAGGGCCCTATAGGAGAGAGAACAGACCTAGCAAGGGATTTGCGGTCAAACAGCCAAGCAAGCTGGATCCATGTTCCTCCTGCTGAGCTTCACCTTGTATTATTAAATATTGCTTATGTCCCTGAATAAGACCTCAGTGCCATGGTGCTGGAAAAGGCAGGAAATTTCAGGGGAATTGAAAGGCTTTAGGAACTGGATTGTCAGTGACTTAGTGCACATGCTTTGAGTCTCTGCTTGGTTTTCCTGGTTTCAGAAGTGTGGTGGAAATAAACTCTGTCCCAAAGTTGGTGTAGTGTCTTACACCCAGGTTGGTCCCTACCGGAGACATTGAGTATCGGAACTTCCCTGGTTCATCATGATGAACACCAGCCTCTGTGCAGAGTGCTGGGGCAATCAGAGTGTCTCAGTGTTTGGAGGGCAGGGACAAAGCCAGGGCCCTGCTCCATCCCTGGCCCACCTTTGGTCACGGGTGCTCCAGGAGAGATCCAACAGGAGATGAGAGCACACAAGAGAGCTGGCCACAACCCTGGTGCTGTCTGGTAGAAGACTTTTTAATGAAAACATCAGCTATTTAGCACAACTTGGTCCATTTCGGTAAGTAAATAAATGAGTTTTGAGATGATTTAATGGGCCATCTGTCTGAGGAAAGCCTGAGCAATGTCCAAAGATGGTTCTGACTCTGTCAGATGCAGAGATCCTCCTAGCTTCAGGGAGGTGATGGAAGGAGACCAGCTTTGGTGTCTTCCATTCTATTCCTTCTAAAGCTGCTCTGCATTGTGTACTGCTTTTTATTATGGCTGGGGGGGAGGTGATCTGATATCTGACTGTTTTATCATACCCAGCAATGGGCTGAGCAACAGTACCTGACCACCAAAAATGAGAAAAAAACATAGAAACCTGTTGCCATGCTGTTCAATTTTTGTCTGCATAACTGCTGTGAGCAGCTTCTCAAAGCAATTTGAAAGACTTTGACGATAGAAGTATATAGCAGAAAACAAACAGCTTTAGATTGAATCCCTTCATAAAGATATTTTTAATTCATCCTCTGATAACAATCTCATTTCTCATACACAAGCAGTGTAATGGTTGCTTCACAGTCTCTAAGAGGTTAAAAATAAAAGTGATGCAAAGAGAGATTTACTTGCTGGTCAAGATCAAGGCATCAAGTGAGATATGTAGTGCTGGGTTTTTTGGGGTAGCGATGTGACAGATTCTGAAGTTTATAACTTAAACTCATCCTTTGGGATCTCCACTTTGCTGCTAACTCAAGAGAGTGTTTCAGAGCTGGCTATAGTGCAGACAGTGGCATATCACCTGTACAAAGGTCCTAAAAAGCCATGATTTCAAAAAATTATTCTTAAGTTAAAATCTATTTCAAGACTTGATTGACGTAAGCTGATTTCTTTGGGCTGAACATTTTTCTTGTTTCCCTGAAGTTCAAAAAGTTGCATCAGGATGTGTTAAGCACCAGGAAAATCTGATCCATGGAAACAATGGAAGAGACCATGACATACAGCTTTGTGTGCTGTTGTGCTTCTGTCTAAACATAAGTAAGTCCAGATGAGTGACCAATTGCCTTAGTGATTATGAAGCAGTGGAATTTAATGCCTCTTTGCACTACACATCTTGCTACCTTGCCCAAGATGCAGGAGGTGAGGAGATGCAATTTCAGGTTACTCTTCATGGCGTCCCAGTTAGTAACACACAGCCGCAGATCTTTGCAAGATATGTCATCAACAGAGACACTAAGAGGTTGGATTTACTTCCAGCAAAAAAAAAACCCAAAACCCAAAAAGAAATTTCTTCCTGAGTTTGAATGGAAAGGGCTCATGTTAATAACTCATGGTTCAGGTGAGCTCTTGGTCTTAGGAGGATTAGCTACATGGTCCTTACAATTTTATTGCAGCATTACACTGTCCTGTTTGTTTCTCTAAGGTCTACGCTTTCACATCAGAATTCTGATTTGGAGGTCTTGATCTTTTTTCCTGACTAATTTTCAGCTGCATTTAGAAAGCCTGTTTTTTAGCCCAGGTCCTTGTGCTCCTAAAATCCATCCTCTGTTAAGATGTTTCAAGTTAGATATCCATGTTTTTTAAGCTTTTCGACTTCAGATGAGCACCTAAAGTGCTTTTGAAATTCAGTGTGCCACAGATTGAGCAAGATTATAATGTACCAGTAGCTGCTGTTTGAAAAATTTATTTGATTTCACTTAAGACAGAATTTGCAAAGCCTCGTAGAGTTATGTGTGTTTAAAACACACACATTTTATTAAGAATTGGATATCTTACTCTTTTAGGTAGTTTTGAAAATCTCAGCCTAAGTTTGGTTTAGAATTATTTGGTATTTCCTTCAAGAAAATCTATCCATCACCCTTTTACAGGGTAAAATGCTTCTCTCAGGTCTGTGTGATAGAATTCATCATTGATATCATGTACTCCCCACCTGCATGCAAAGCAGAACTCTTTCTCTTTGCTTTATTTTCCCTGTTCTCTATTTCTCTTTTGCGGTGCATTTACCTCAGTGGCTATTACCATGGTGTTCGAGTCAATAGAATGTCCAGTGTCCTGTATAATATAGTCCTAATTTTTTCACCCACAGGCTTTGATTTTGATCTGGACACTTCCACCACAAGCCTATACTTAATAATTAAAATCTTCATATTTTTTGCACAAGATCCCTATTTTCCTTTCTGATGCATTCAGGTACTGTGGATTGTTCCCTGAAGCCAAATCTATACTTTTTATGGTTATGTGAGTATTCTGCTCATACTAGATATTACACTTTTACTTCCTATTCAATAAATATCTATGACATTCAGCTCAGCAATGGGTATTAGTCTGTCAGAACACTAATTTATGATGAGAATAGTGTAATATCAATAGGTTTATGGATCAGAAATGTGTAAATATGAAGTTCAATCAGTGGCTTTTCTGTGAGTTAAATTCTAAGCAAACATTCCCTTCCAAAATTCAGTAAGTGTTGTTTTATCTCTTGTTTCAAAGCTGATCTGAAATGTGAGGTGGTTTACAAACTTAGAAGACTCTTCTTTGCAATTTTTCTTTCTGCATTTTGTGACAATATATAAGCCATCAGGTTGTTGAGGATGAGAATACATTTCAGCTACTTCATTGGGGTATAGCTCAATATTAACTTTCTGGTCTGCTGTCTTACTGAACAATGCCTGTTCCACTGACAGTTCATTTAGATATTGTCATGGTGTTGAAAGCTTTAAAGGGGTTAATGAGGTATTTATTCCATTATTGTTATTGGAAATTACAGTGTCTAGAACACTTACACAAGAAGATTAAAGATAGATGCTTTAGACCACTTTCTATAGTCTGATAGGCCATTATTTTCTGGTTCATAACACAAAATAGTACTTTTCATCAAGGAGCTCATATTCTCTAGATGATTCAAAAATTCACAGACCAAAACCAATGTGAAATATTAAGTTCCTAATACTTTCTTAACCCCAAACAAGTTATAATGCAAATGTTTTAATCAAACAAGGTGAAGTAGTCACACGCATTTCTCTCTGTGAAGTCTGACAATGAAAAGAGTGCCTTGAGAAACTGGAGTAGACCTCCCCTAGCCGCGCTTCTACTTACAGCTTAGCAGGTAGGGCAAACTCTGCTGCTTCTGATGGTTTGAGTTATTTTGCACAGGATTTAAAACTTTCTTGCTTCCCTGATTTTCCATGGGAAGACATCGTGTCTAATTTTGCTGTTTTAATGTTGTTCCTTGGGGTGTTGAGCAGCCATTTCACACTGGAAGGACAGCAGATGTTGTCCATGAGTTGTGTGGTGTGTTTGAGATATTTGGGATCCTGTCGATGTGTCCCTTTTTATTAGCATGAAAGTGCCGGCTGTAATTTTTCAATCCTGAGGGCCAGGAAACCATCTCACAGTCCTTCAACCTGTTCTGATTGTGCAGTGTGGTGATGGAGCAACCAGAGATCCGTAAGGGCTTTCTTGACAGTTGAGAATTAGTAGAGTCAATCTTTGCAATCTTGCACTCTCTCCTGGTACATATTGTAAATGAAACGATGAAATCAGTTGTTTTACTAGATGATAGGTAGCTCCCGGTAACTAGATCCTGAGCATGTGTCTCACAGCAGCTGAAGAGAGGGACAGCTGGGGAGAAACACATCTCCATCCTTGCAGATAATCAAAAGCTGTACGGACATGGTCCTGGGAAACTTGCTCTAGGTGATCCTGCTTGAGCTGGTGACCCTTCTTCAGCTGCTTGACCCTGCTGGGGCAGGGGGGGTTGGACAGGATCATCTCCAGAGGTCCCTTCCAAACTCAACCATTCTGTAATTCTGTGAAGCGCCCTTGAAGGCTTACGTGGCTCTTTTGCACCCCTGGGTGCACTGGATGGGCAAGATGCACAGCAGGGGATGTGTACCAGAAATCTCAGGGCTTCTTGCAGCTCCTTTCGCAGGGCAGCGCCTGTCTGTAAAGCAGATGTCTGCCCAGCTCTGTTGAGAAGCATGTGGCCCTTCTTCTGATGGTGGGACTTATCTCCCACACCGTTTGTTGTGAAGCGGTAAGTGTGGCAGTGTTAAATCCCTTACTCTTTGCCGGGATACATTTAAGGGCTGCATGGTCCATGGTGGATGTTATCTGTACTGCACTGCCTTAGGTGCAGCACCTCAGTGTCACCCAGGACGCCTCTGACTGAGCCCGCGGGTGGGTCTAGGACTCCTGACACTCAGGTTGGTGTCCTCCCCTCTAGAGCATCCCTCCCTCTCTGCCTTAGCATTTTCTTCCTAGATACTCACATGCAACATCCTATGGTCAATTACAAAAACCAACCTGTTAGAAATAAAGAAACTTTTGTGCATCAGAGATTAGAAAATGGACTTTGCTTTAGAGGAGAGATTCAGTCAACATTTAGTTTTCATGCCAAGCCTTACAGTAATCCTTGAGAAAGACAACAAGATAACAGGCTGCAAAACAATATGGTCTAGAGCCAAGATGTATTGGGAGATATTCATGTAGCAGAAAACAACTTCACGTAACAGAAATGAGTTTTGTTTTCACATAGCAGTACAATGCAAAATCTGATGCATTCTCACAAAGTAACTTTTACATCTTGAATATTATTTTGGAAAAAGAAATCTTCAACTGAGAAAGTTTGTGCTTAAAAGCAGAAAAAAACCATACTATTTCTAGATTTGGGGGTTGGGGTTTTTTTTCCATTTATGAGGTGGAGGTAGGTTATAAATCAGAAAAAAAAAGTATTTATAGATGATACACAGCTAGCAAATACCAGTTTCTACTGGCCAGTACATCTGTGTGACTATTTCATCTTCCATGGTAACTTAAACACAAGAAAAAAGCCTTTACAGTTCAGGGCACTGCTGCCTGGCCAGAGATTGAGTGGGTTTGTAATAATTCATAGACCTTTCGCTTTCATTTTTCTAGTGCTGAGGAATTACATTCTGCTATTAAAATGGCTATGTGAATTGCCTGGGTGAGTGTATATATTCTACCTGCTCAAACAGATAAATAGAGCGTCATGGAGAGCAGGGAGTTCTTAATAGCAGATATTCTAAAGAATCCAGACGGCTTGAAAGAGAATAGCATTGTGTTTCCTCTCATTCGCTGGATGTTTTTCAGGTAGGACCCCTTAAAGGATGTAGGGTAGCAAGCACTGTTTATCTGTCTTGGGCACTAGCTGCATGTGTTTTTCCTTTTGTGTTAATTAAGAGCAAGACACCCTTGTACTGGAGCATGAATCCGAAATCCTTAAGTGGCTGCAAGGTTGGATAAAGTGTTGGGTATCAGCTGCCAAATCTGTGCGTTGAAAGGCTTGAGAATGTCCCGGGTGGACACTGCATCAGCGAGTGGGCATAGTTTGTGGGCAGTTCAGGCGAGGTTAGGATCTACTCAGTTATTCATTGGCATCAGTTTTAACAGTCCTGGCCCCAATGACAGTGTCTGTAGTACAAGCAACCCTGACATGGAGAGCTTGGTAGAGCTTGTGGGAATTTCTGGTACTCCGTCCTTTTCAGAGTCAGAAGTCTGCCTAGTGTTTTCCCTTTGTATTTTCAGAACTCATTGATTTCTCTGCTTGGCTGGCAGGAGCCTGGAGGAAAAAATGAGTGTTTCTTCTGGGAATTTCATTCTTAATGGTAGACAGTGCTTGTCTGAGACTTCCAGCTGTAATAGAAAATGCTTCCATTAAAGATAACTGGAAGAACGCAGTCTGGACAGGTTCCTGGGAGGAAGTAATGTGTGTCTATTGGTTTCCCTGCTATATACGGGCTTTGACTGGTTTGCATGTATGCTATTGCAGCAAATTGTAGACTCAGCACATGGGTCTCAGGAGTAAAGAGAATGTTGTAGACTCAACAACCAGTAAGAATAGCCAGGATCAGATCATGCCAAAATACAACTTTTCGGTTGAACTTTCAGGCTATTTCCAGAAAAATATCAGGGCTCTCATTTCCCCATTTAAACAGCTGTACTCAAGGTAAGAGAAAAAGCTGAAAGGTAGTAGTAGCCCGTCTCTAAGCTGTTTCACTCCTCAAGTGAGACATGGAGTCAGCTAAAAAAAAAAAAAAAATCAAAAATATGTTTCTTGGTCTTTGTCTCTTCAGACTCCAGTTTATCCTTCAGTGGGCACAGCCTTATATTCTCAGTGCTCCATAAGGGGTTATAAGATGTTGGCCTTGAGCCTCCATAAAAAATCCCAACAGCAAAGCTTTGTGCAGAATGAGGAATGTAATTCACTGATGTCCACAATATAAGCTGAGATTTGTGCATGCCAAGATCCATGCATGTTCCCAATAACAATGTCATGCTCTTATTGTCATCCTCATAAACCTTCAGACAAGTCTGCAAAATATCTATTCATTCAGTATTCTTTTATTTTTTTTTCTCTTCCTTTTTTTAATAAACCCTAAATCTTGCCCTTGCATTTTACAGACTGATAAGTGTCCTGACATTGCAGAACCTGGGGTAGATTGTATCAACCTTCATTCTTTCCCTTGCAGGTGTAGCCTTGCAATATGTGACATGCCATTCATAATATGAGCGGGAGTGTACAATACAGAATACCAGTCTTTTGTTACTGGATGGAAAATGGAGCTCAATTTTTAAATTGATTTTGGGAGAGGCAGGGAAGAGAAGCAATGGGTATTTATTAATTTCTGCTGCTAGTAAAACCCTTCACTTTCAAATTTATAAAAGTGCCCATCTTTGGAGCTCAGGCTCAGCGTCTGTCTCAAGCCAGTGAAGCTGCACTGGTTCCCATGAGAAGTGCTTCAGCCTTCTGAATCACTTCAGTGCAAATTATAAATTCAGGTATAAAGAACGTAGAATAAATATTGCTCTGTAGGCTGGCAGCGTAATGTATAAGGCCCATTTCTCTCTTCGTGTTGTCTCACGTCCTTAAGGAACAACTCTGATGAAGTCAATGGAGTTAAGCCAAGTTAAAAATATTTTAAAAGAAAGGCTGGGCTTGATTCTGCTATATTAAGCTCCTACCAGATGAAATTATCCCATCTGCCTTTGCAGTTACTATAATGTGTACAGATGCCACTAGTATTTTAACCAGTAATCTAAGGTTAATTACTAAATTTTACATGTTAAACCATCATAAATCAAGAGCTACACCATTGAAGTCAGTGGTGCTAAACAAGTCTCAGGATGCTGTAGATGAAGCAAGGCTTATGATCAGTTCAGCCTAACAGGAAAATGAATGGCGCTAGTGCAAAAATTATTTCAATTACATTTGGCATTAGTTTTATATATGTGGTATGTAGGACAGGTCTTCAGTTAGACTACATTGCTTTAGTTCTGCTGATGTTCCTGGGGGCAGGACAATTTATGCAAATTAGCTATATTTTTTATTTTTCTGACTGCATACATAACTTACGATTTAAAAATATTTTGGTCTGATTTGTGTGCTGGGACATTCTTGTATCTGGTTTATTTAATCATTTTTGAATGCTTAGCCACTTTGCATACATAATTGCTACATCTGCAGTTGCAAATCAAACTTTGCCAATTAGGATTACTGGAAGAAATCCTTTTGGCTGCAGTAGTTCTGCATACAAATATGTGATGGAATGGTCAATGCTAAAAGCTTGTACTGGGGAATGCTACAGTCTGGAAAACAGTTTTATTTCCATAACATGCGGAAGAGTATGCCACAACAGTATTAATCATTAAGAAAACATTTAAATAATTATTTTGCTAGGGCATAGTGCTATATGTCTTGTGTAGAAAAATTGTCCATGACTTCAGTAGGAAATGCATTCTTCTAGATTAAATAGTACTATTTCTACATTGACCTGTATCTTTCAGACAATACAATTTGATTTATTTACTTTTTTTTTTACTTTTTAGATATTTAGATATGGAACCTTTTGTAACAGAGTTGTATACTTGAAACAGTTGGGGTTTACCAGTGATTACTTTTAATTACTTTGTTCACTTTTTGTTGTATTTTTATTGACTAATAAATACCTGAAGAGGAAAAGGAGGTCTGCAGGAACTGTGTGCAGAAATGCATTCTGAAAGGCAAGAGTGGGCTCAGGCTGAATTTTGTGGTCCCTGTGAAATGATTGGCAGTTTTTGCGAAATCTTCACAATTTACACTCGAGGGCATTGACTTTTGTGAGTGCTGGGTCATGGCCAGTTTTCCATGGCTGGCAAATCAGGTGTCTCAAGCATTAAGCACTGAGCATTTTACTTTGAAAGGACTAGCTCAAGTGTAGCCATGAGCGGTTACTGTTCTGCTCATTGTGTTGTACTGTGCCTGTTAGATTGTGAATCTGGAAAAAAATACAATAATTTCAATATAATTCCTTGAGCTGTTGTTTACGTCATATATTCGACCCCAGACAGCCTCCGTGACTATCACAGAAGAAACAAAACTACAAAGTACCCTCTCATTTCTTTAGACTTATTCCCCAGGCCATGGCTGAAGCACATTAGTGTGATGATGGGAATTTCTTGACTGATAACTGTATTATTAAAAGCTCAAAAGTAATCACTGGGTATCAGTATACTTGAAGTAGTCTTGCTTGTCTAAAATATTGATTAAACCCATCTTTAGGCAGAATATCTATTGCAAAAAAAATCCGAAATAAAATTGATTCTGATTCCTTGTAACATAAAAAAGTGATGATCATTTCTTTCCCTCCTACTAGTACATAATCAAACATGAGCTATAAGATCAGTAACAAAATTATTCTGCTTTTAGCTGCTAGCATACTTCACCCAAACCAGAGCTTATAAGGCAAGCACTCTTGACCTATTTTCTGTGGTTTGCTAGGTTTTCAAGAATGAAAGACAAGAGCCAGAGTGGCTGCACCAAAAAGCTCATGGAAAGCAATAAGTGATCTCAATCTGTTATGTGCAGTGGAGAATCAGCTGTGAACGACTTTAAGACACCCTAGTCTCCAAGCTATGCATGATTTATGGGGGTATCTAACCCTAAGAGCAATGTGAGCAGACCACTGCTGTGATTAAATCCTATTTGAATGTTTTGTTAGGATAGTTCATGACAGGACAAAGGGCTCCTTATTCCCTTGTGACAACATCTCACACATAGCCTTCCTCCCTTGGCTTTCTGTCTACTAATCACCCCTAAAAACTAAATAACAGAGGTTTCTGAAAAAGCCTGAAGGAGGAGTCCTAAGGCAAATGGTTAATGCCTGATCTCCCAGACACAGGGCTAATTAACTGAATCTTTAAAACATCATGATGGGGATTTTCTGCATGCAGGTATTATCAATTATCCCATGAATTCAAGAGCTGCAATTCCCGGTAATTAACACCACGTATTCATTGCAGAGGACAGGGCTGTACAAGGGGAAATAGCTGCTGCAAATGTGAAATTCTCAAGTTAAATTGTACCTTTGAATAAAAGAGATCCATACGTTGAGGATCAAGACAAAGAAGTGAAACATGCTCTGTGCGTGATACACAGAGATAGCAAGTGATAAGGATATAGGGAATAAAACAGCCGGATACATTACACTTCCAGACTGGCATCTGCACACTTCTGCACACACGTGCACACGCAGTGCCATCATACACATTTTCTGTCTCAGAGGACATAGGCAATTACCAGTGTTACGAGCTACCAGCTTCACAGGTGGTGGGTGAAAGTTGTCATGCCTGTATCATCCTAAGTTTGAGTTTAACTCAGTGAGAGTGAATGCAGATACCACCGAAGGCTGCTTGAGCTGGAAATGAGAGGTTAGCTGTGTCTGTGTGCTGCTAACAGCTAACACACAGCCTTGGCCATGGGGCACTGGAAAGCCGAACTCATTCTCTGACTCAATTTTCAGACCTAGGGAGCTTAAAGTGAAATATTTTAATGTGTGGCTAAGGCATATTAATGCTAGCTTGATGCCATTCTGGTTACTGAATTAGCACCGGGCTGCACAAAATAGGTATTTTGGCGGTTATGGATTTAGATGGTTATAAGCAACCGAGTGTAAAGATTAGGCTCTTCAAACATGAAGACAAGTTATTCAGCATGGGGTCTATTGATTTTCCAAAAGAGTCACAAGCTTTCCCTTCTTCACATCTCTTACTCAGTTCTTAGATACTACTGAAAGTGAGACCTTGGGCATAGCTAACAGGCTTCCCAATGTTCACGACAAAAGGGAGCGTTCCTGTGCATCACCTGTAAAACAGGGGTGAGAAACAAATTAGTACTATTTTTGTAAGCTGTCCTGATGCAAAATTCATGAAGAGGGATAATTTTAAAAGCACAGGACGTGCAAAACCTGCACACCCAGTAGTAAAATTGTGTTGAAGTTTTCATGAGAAATTTCAGATCTGTGCTTATGTGGGTGGGTCCTGGGGCAGACTAATCCCAGTCCTGGGACTGACTAATCTGCGATCTCCAGTTTACCCCTTTTCCTGCTTACTCTGTGTGAAGGCACGGGTGCTAATACAAACAGGATGGTATTTTTAGCTCATCTCAAGAGGTTTCCAAATCTGTGTGTTATAAATTATTTGTGATGTGACTGTAGATATGGATTGGTTTGGGGAAAATCCTTATTGCCAGATGTCGTGGTGTTGTTTTGGAAAGCTAGAAATGTCGGTTCCAAATTATTGGCCCGGTAGCATATTTTCTGTCAAGTAGGGAGTCCATTCAAAAAAACCTACAAATCCCACTAAATTATATTAAAGAACTGAAAGCACAAAGTGGTCATTCTGCACTGACAACCACCCTGCAGAAGTTTGGGTGATCACACAGTTGTCAGTTTTGCTCTTCAGAAGCATATATCTTTCAGGCAAGGTAGGATAGGCTTAGCATGGCCTCAAGCTGCACCATGACGCTACCATGAATGATGTCTTATTATTGACCTGAACTGATTATTCAGGGAGATTCTTGTTATGCTTAAACTCCAAGACCTAGCATCACTGTGCAGACGGTCAGTGTTTTAAATCTTAACAGGTGGTACGGTTTAGACCAGCCAAAAAAAATTATCTTTGAAATTCATTCACTGTAAACTTTCACAAATTTATGATTCAATGCATCAGTTTTTCCGTCAGGCCCTCTTACTTATTTTATCCTCTATGACATTTAAATTGCACCCCTGATGCACATGTTACCCAGAACCTATAACTTGGGTATGCTTTTGCTAAAAGTGAAGTCAGCAAATTGTTCTTACATTTGACTTAGTATCTTAACTTTCGGAGTGTGGCTTGTGCCAATTCTGCCAGTGATTGAAGTCTGCAATTTTTTTCCTTGTGGCAGCTCCTAAAGGCAAATCCCCTGTCTGGGATTGGAGCCTTGTTGCACTATGGGCCATAGTCATAGAGAGAAGACTCAAGTACTGAAAATCAGAAATGTGTTTAACTAATGTTTTGAATTGGGTCCCTAGAGATTTTTCTTTCATTTTTCTCTTATTCCGTTCCCTTCTCTGTTGTTTTGGGGGTTTTTTAATGGGCAGACACATGCACAGAGATACACACAGGTGTGCACACATGCAATCACAAGTGAGCAGTGTAATGATGAGAGTAACCTCTTTGTCTCTTGATACAGACATACTAAATAATTTTCTGGTATTTTCCTTCAACATGTTTTTCTCTGTCTTTCCTTTCTGCAAAGTAAAGGTAAGGGAAGCGTTGGGGATTTTTTTTGTATTGGTTTTTTTTCCCCCTTAAATCAGCTTGGGGTATTTTTGTTTATTTCTGTGAATATAGGTATGATCAGCAGATCCCTAATAAACC
Organism: Astur gentilis; assembly: GCF_929443795.1. NCBI lineage: Eukaryota > Metazoa > Chordata > Aves > Accipitriformes > Accipitridae > Astur > Astur gentilis. Next base: position 40,892,951 of record NC_064882.1, on the reverse strand, counting down.
CGGTAGCTCTGCTTATGTGCAATTTTAGCTCCTTGCACCCTGTTAACATAGACTCTTAGTACAGCTGGTGAGTTTTAAAATCATCTTGGAGTGCTTCACTGGACTGAAGAAATAATTAATTGAAGGCTCTCAGCACGTGCTAAGTAGCTCCGTTGAGTCTGAAGATCTGAACAATTGCTTTGTTTTTTCCTTTCCTTATCACCATTAGCCATTTTCACTGGATAGAGATACAAAATAACTAGCCTTTACAGTGAGCCATTAAACTGTCATTTGGGCAACTGTGCATGAAGAGGCATCAGATAACGGTCAGTGCTGGAGTAGAACAGGGTTTGTGAATCATAGCTGTCTCCACTGTACTTAAATCACATTCACCACTGGAGCAGTCAAGGGTTTCATTAAAGGGAGAAGCATTCATCTAGAGAAATATATCCAAAAAATGAGTGTAAATAAAAGCCTTACATTTTTCTCTATTTCTCTTCATGTTTTATTTACCACAGTGGGGGCTTAACAAGGTAGCAAATGTAAAGAGCAGTGAGATAACCATGTAGAAGAGGATTCTGAAAATGAACACGGTGACATTTTAAAAGAGACATTCCACACTGGCCAGATTTAGGGTTTTTTTTTTTTTTATTTACACAGCACTTAGGAGGATGGTGGAGGGGAAGCTGTGAATATATTTCAGTAGGGAAAGTGCAAAACTGACTAAAAAAAATAATGTACCTTTGCAGAGACGTACATCTGGAAAGAGGAAGTAATTTCTGTTGAGAAGTAATATTTTTCCTCTACCACTTATAAAGCATGCAGAAAATAAAAACAGTCACTTTCATATTATTGGTGTTAATTAATTATGTGATGCTGCTTGAAAGGTGCTAATTACTGCACACACAAATATTGCAGTCTTTGCTCCCAAAGAGCATGCAGTTTAAATAATGAAGGTCTCTGCAAATGAACAAAACCCAGAAGGCACTACAGGGGTTTGGGGAGAGGGGAAGGGGCAAAGGGCCAGGAGGCTACAACAGCACAACCATGTGGCTTCTCTACTGTGTCTCTGATACTTATGATCTGATTCTTTTAATAATGTAAAAAAAAGGAAGAGACTTTGAAATGGGTTGACAGAGAAGAAAAGGTTTTACATGCAGAGGGTGAGGGGCAGAGAGCCTAGGTCTGAATTACATGATGGTGAAAGCACAAAGAGCCTGGGGTAAGGGGTAAAGCAAAAATGGGTGTACAGCATGCAGGAGACCTAGACCTGCCTGAAATCTGCGTGCTGAATGTATGTATGCTTTTCTCTGCTACCTTCCTTCTGCATTTCCTTGGCAAGGTTGGTTTGGCTGTCCCCAGCAAAAAGCACCTTGATGCCCTGGGAACAGGCACAGACTCCCCAAAGAGGCAAATCCGTGAGCCACTGCTCCTTTAGTGCAAAAATGTAGCTTTTCCTAAGAAATGGCGGGGCTGAATCTTCCCTTGCTGCTGCCAGAAAACGGAGGATAATTAATCCATCCAGCGACTCCTGCTCAGAGCACGTCACTGCTGCTGGCCCAGCAGCGTTGACCAAATTTTCCTCTTTTCTAGCTGGAACTAGCCATCGCCTGCCCTTAATCTGTTTGTCAGGGAAGAGGGATTCTTCCCCTCTCTGCAGCAGCCCATCATTTCACCTCCTCAGGGAACCCAGACCTGCTACCACAGCTCTGCAAGGGGAGGGGAAGATGCTCTGCATCTCCTCTCTCCCTGTGCAAGCACAACAGGCGGTGAGATTTATCCTCTGGGCCACACATTCGGCCTTCTCTAATGTAATTACCAGATGCTGGGCTTTGTAGGGCAGTCTCTTAAGTACCTATAAACTGAAGGCCAGAAATCACATCACAAGCCTCCTCTGAGCCACTTGGACCACGTCCTTTGCTGCTGTGCGTCGTGCATCGTCATTGGTGCAAGGTGGTTGCAAAACGATGCTGAATTCAGGATGGCAGGGCTTCATTCAGGTTTGCGTGGCTTTGAATGAGGTAAACTCACAAGAAAAGTCTAGCCCTGAGGTTTAATGGCATCTCGGCCGCTTTGGGGCCTGATTGTCAGGTTTCACGGACCTACAAGTATGGGGTCTAATTCTACACTGTCATAGACCAACTCTACTGACGAGTTCAACCAAAACCCTGCATTTGCAAAAAGGATTTGATTCAAAAAGCTATGCATTACCTTTGTTACTTAGTTCTGTGTCCGCATAGGTCCCCCTGCCTCCAGCCAGCCTCGCTGTTCAAGGTATAAACTATACGGTCATCTTTAAAGGCTTTTGCTGTATGAGCACAGCCACATGCCTAGCTGCCTACTTACACACCCTGCGGGTAGCAGCACTGCAGCAGACCACTTCTCTTATTGCATTTTGTTCCTGAGCACGTCCCTGCTCGTGCCGTATTTATCATCGGCGTATGGGATGAAGGGTGTGCATTGCACTACGCAGGAAGAAGCTGCAGACAGGCACAGGTCGGAGGAAATTGCGGTGAGAGGTCTGATCCTGCAGGCAGACCCATTGCACAGGGATCCGGCAGCAAAGCCTGGCTGAAATCCGGGCAATGGTGCAAACGTGCCTGCAGACCCACTTATGGAATCCGGGTCTGCATATTTGTGAGAACAGATATCATAAGCATGGCATCCTCTGAGATGGAAAACGTGGCCATGGCTGGGGTGGGCCAAATAGCAGTGCATAACTGAGCTCAGGCAGTCAGCCCAGGGAGCTTTGGCTTTTCTTTGAAACAAAAGGAAAAAAACCCTCCAAGGTCTATTTTTTTACTTAAGAACTAAGGAAAGGCAAGGACATAATTTCTAAAAATTAACACTAGAGGCAATCTAAAAAGTAATCTAACCAGGGAAAATTTTTATTGTACTTGGAGCTGAAACTGCCTGGACTTTGAGGACAAAAGCCCTGGGGCTGCAAGCTGGGCCAAAAATTTCACCCTGAAACTAGCATTTCTTGTTGCCTCATCTTTTTGCATCAAATGTTGTCAGGTAGCGTTTCTTTCTGTTCCAGTGCACAGCCCTAATTCTACTCTGCAGCATTTCAGGGCTCTAACATTGTAAAATGTAGGTTCAAACATGATTTTTTTCCATAGGAATGTGTTAAACAGGCCATGAAAAGCCAGCATGATCAAAAGATGTTCTACAAAGTATTGATATTTCACTGCTTCTTACCTTGAGCTTCTCCAGTAATTCACCATATCAGAAATACAATATTTGTAAGTTCTTTTTCATAAAGGTCTTTATGGGTTTGGAAATTTAAACACCGCGAAGCTGAAGTTGAATTGGAAACCAAAAGTCTCTAAGCTTGTACATCTTAGAAAAAAAAATTCAATTAAGTGGGATTTTAGCTGTTTCAATAAAATTGGACTCTCCCTTTTCAAGATAAGGGTCCTATAGAGCTGAAGCAACCTTTATGTGGCAGGAATATCCACTTCTACTAAACGTATAATCCTAGCTCAGGATACAATACACACAACAGGAAATCAATGTATAGTAGAATCAATTTGAAAATATAAAATAAACTAATATATGAGTGGAAAATTGACTTCCTATGGATTAAAAGCAGCACAAATGGTAGAAAAATCTGGCTTTTTAACAGGATGAGGTGGGTGGTAATAATAATGCAACTGATTAACTAGCTGGACTCAAGCTGCTGTGTGTGCACATAGATTTTTTTTTCTTTGGTAAAAGGATTCAAAGAGGAAATAATTTATTGGTGCACTTTGCTCAGTGTTTGTCATTGAAAGGATGCAAAGTGTGTACAGCACCGTAAAAAAAGGGGAAAAGTAAAAGATACGGAATGTATTATTTAAAATATCAGCGCCATAAACAGTGTAGGATTACTGCAGCAATCCCATTATAGCTGTGGGGATATATAAATGTTTCCATTACGATTATCATTGAGGAGTTTATAACTCAGCCATTGAGATTTTTATTTTTTAAGGGAATTTAATGTTTGTGTAATGTGCTGTACTGACAGTCTGGAAACTGGAAGACTCTTGTTTGCTGCCCAAACAGATACAATTGGACATAGAGGGAAAGCAGCCCCCGGTTTGCCCAGTGCCAACCTCAATCCTGCCATCAGCAGGTCCTTCAGAGTCTGATACTTCAGGCCTTTTTTGATCATTGGCAGCTCCCTGGTGATGGCTTTCAGGGAAAACAAAGTAGGGACAAAATAGATTTGAGACTAGAAAGCTGTTTAACACAGGCCATAGACATGAATGTTAGGTTTCTCCATTTTTGACACAACACAGAATGACATCGTAAACCTCACGTTTAGGAAAAATTACTATGTTTGATCAAAGGATGGAGAATAAGAGCGGTTGTCCCCCCTGAGACCGAGCTGCTGTCTTCTGGAATCACGCCAAAGCAATGGTTGGAGCAGCCTGCGCGCTATTGTGTGCCCCTGGGCAATGCCTGTTGACTTCTGGGGACCAACTGTTCCCCAAATGAGGTATCCAAGTTATTCAGGTACAAGATTGGAGCCTAACTGTGACAGTATGACAGATCTGCAGGCTGCCCAGTACAATGAAACTCAGCTCTGAATTCTCCACATCTGCCAGTTTCACTGGGGAACAGTAAATCTGTACACCATCACTTGATGCAGCCAGCATTGATCTAGTGTGGATGTAGATATGGTATAGACAGTGTGGCTGTACAGCCACGTGGCTTCTCTGCCATCACATGATTGAGAATACACAAATGAAGTGGGGCTTGGATGCATATTTAAGTGTTTATTAGATTCATGAAGCTGCTTCATGAATGGAAATAGAGACAGAAAAGGAGAGAAGATCCAATGGATGTGTAGACTTAGTTTGTCCCAGGTACCCGTATATCTCCAAGAAGTAGCATTTCCAGGCTGGTTGTACACAGAAAGATGAAAATCTGCTGTATCCTGCAGCGGAGCTGATGTGATGCGATGCCAGAAAGAGCCGACACCTCCACTTCTGAGAAACTGATGTATCTCCCATAGCCTAGCATTCTGCCAGGAGGACAGCAGAGTCCAGACAGACCTCAGGCAAGGGAAAGCAGGAAGGTACCCGGACAAGCTGCTGTGGGAAACCAGGCAGCAGGTAAACCCGCTGCCAGAAATGTAGCTGCAAGCAGCAAAGCCCCACAGGTCTTCAGGAGAAGACGCGTTGCTTTGTCCAAGAAGGTGACTTCCCTGCAGCCTAACAGCCATCTATGCTTTTTGTCCGCCAGGGACTATGTGTTGTCACAACCCGTGCTGGACAGGCCAGGGAGGGGTCGTGGTGAGTTTGGAATTCCCTCAGGGTAAATTAAGGTGAAGCAACACCAAACTATCAGTTGAACATTTTATTTATCGCAGAAGCAACCTGAACTTGGAGGGCGTAACAGTAGGTGGTGGGGTGTCTCACAACAGGAATTGGCAAGAGACTACCTTGGTAAACCACGTCACATGCACTAACCATATGCATCAATTCAAGGAATAAAGTAAGGAGAGCCCTCCCGTTGAGTCCCGTGGTTCAGAGCAGACCCCTTGCTTTCTAGACTCCTTCTCAGAGAGGAGCCCAGGGGTGGCTGGATCCACTCTTAGTCCCAGACTTGGTCAATGGTTTTATGTCGAAAGGGATGAAGTGTAGGCATTATGGGAAAAAAGAGAAAGAGAGAAAAGAGAAAGATTTCACCAGCCCTGGGTCGAGGGTTGGTCCAGCCAGTCTAGAGGTCCAGTTCTGGAGGGCACATGCACGTGGGGCTTCTTTTTTTGTCCTTTTATAATCTCCTTGCCCCTGCTTCGGGCAGGCACTTGAACTCATTAGACTAATTAGGCGTCATGCTCAGTTTGTGCTTTCAGAACCTTCAGGAAATGGGTTGGTGGGCTTGGGGCTCATTTGGGGAGTAACTTCTCCCTCCCTGCAGGCATGACTGTTGTTTGACCTTAGGCCATATATGGTGAGCTGAGCTCAGCCTATCAGAAGAGGGAACTGCACATCCTCCAGCACGCCCCGCCCTGCCCCGCCCTGCCCCGCCCTCCACCTCCACTGCCTTCCACATCCTGTTGCTGACCGGCTTGCTCACCTGCAGTTCTTCGTTACGCTGATTCGTTGTAATGAAGAACTTGCCCTGCCACAATGTTTCGGTCCCTGACATGTGTGTACGATTGGTAACTTCACTTGAACAAATTAAATGAATCCCATGTAACATCCTTGCACAGACAAGCTCAAGTTCCAGGCAGAAGAGAAGTGTTGAGGGAAGAGACTGGCAAGGGAAGAAAGAGTGAAAAGGAGCGCTAAATAAAGTATTGAGTGAATAGTATACAGTAGTTTCATCTGCGTGGATGACTTATCCTGCCCTGGGATCTCCATAAAATGTACCAAACCAGCTTGCCTCCGTGAGTAAAGGACTTGAGCTCAACTGAAAGGTGAGTTATGTCCTCTTTGGAATATGGAACTGATGCTGGGGATCAGAAGACCAGAACTCCTCATACAAGACTGCATGTCCAAAAAGCAGCTGGACTCAGGTCATAAGCTGGAGTATCTCACAGCTGTGGTAAGTTAATATGAAAGTCCACTATAATTCTGATTCTTACATTAGTGGAGTTCAATGGATTACTGTTATCTTAAAATCCTTTAACTATCTGTATTTTTCTTTTATTTCTCATCTCACAAGAAGGACTTGTGAGCAACATAAAGCAGAGGTGGAAGGGGGAGGGAAGCAGGTTGCTAATACTGGACCAATCCATTGAGATGGAGCTTCATGACTCAAAGTGAGAAAATGTATGCACATGCAACTTTGCTTCCTGACCCTAGGATCTGGGCTCAGTCATCAAAAGGTGTGTTTGTGCAGACAAAGTCACAGACTGGGTCAGAGTAGTTCCCAGCAGACTGCTGAGCTCTTAGTGACTAAATGTAGTCGTGCTGTGGGTAGACCTTTTCTGTAATCTTTGTGTAAACCTGCCAATGATGTGTATGGAAAATCTGCTGTGCATGGAGTAGAGGAGTGTTATTTTAGATTAATATCTAATATAATTTAAACTAGAATTCGTTCCTCTCCACAGAATGGGTTTGACACCTCTGACCTAAATTCCATGTGCTGAGAGCTATAGAAAATGATAGACAGACAGTACACGGCTCTTGCCATCCAGAAGGGGTGTTATTGGGTAAGAGTACTTTAGGATGTTGGAATGGTTATTCTTTAGTGCTAGATTTATTCTGTTGCCTACACCTCGTGTAACAAATGGCTACTCCTTTAAACCGATCTTGATGTCAAGAAGAAAGTAGTCCAGATTTTTCTTTGTTTGTAGGATTGCAACATAAACATCCACAGCTGTCAATGATCAAGAAAGTGACTTGCAATCTGTATTCACTACAACTGGCAGATCATTTTGTACTCAGTAATTCCACTGCACTTTTCACTTTGCTTTATAAGGGTAGAGGAATCTCTGAAAAAAATTGCATACTTAGAGAATATATATATTTTTAATGAAGACTAAATCTGCTAAACCTTCCAATTGAGAAGTGATGAAAACCCAGCTTGGTATCTTAAACAAGTCAGATAACCAAAAAAACACTAGAGACTTTTAACACCTTATTAGCTGCATTAAGAATTGTTACTGCAATTGATGTTACCAGGATATGTGATGTATTCACGTAATGAACTGCTTTTCAGCCATCCTGAGATGTCTCATATGTCAGTCTGGAGGCTGCGATTCTCCAAACAGATAGGAGTAATGAAGGTGTGTCTAGCACTAACTGAGCATGGAGTGCATTTTAAAAAATGAAAACAATAATCATGCTAAATAGGACTGTTGGTTGAAGCCATTAGTATCTATCAGATGAGCTGCAGAAGCATTGACAGAAATAGTTTAATATATTGTCAAGGGTGGTTTCTAAACTGTTTCAACCTTATAGGGTCTGAAATGCTTCAGAGGGCTGGCTGAGCCTTTTATCACTCTCCTGAAGTCCAGTCCTTTCTCAGGGACAGCAAAGTTTAGGATATGGGAATGCCACCCAAACAGGTCTGAATGGGTTGAGGGCTTAGTTGTTCCAGCTTCAGGGGAGCTTCTTGTACCTACAGGGGTTGAACAGATCTTCCACATCCTCCGTGCACAGCCTGCGTTGGCCATATGGACTTGTGCCTTCTGCGTCCTTTATGCATGGGGAGACAGCTTTGTCCGTCTGCTGTGTGATACTTTAGCTAAAGGGGGAAAAAGAACAGAGAAAACACGGAAATAGCATTGTAGGGAAAATTTGGAGATACTCTTCTGTGTTGAGGACAGCTTCTAGCAGCACTGAGACCTACCTCCTCCTTTCAGATCAGTGGCAATTTATGCCTACGTTCTCCCTGGTTTTCCGTAACAGCGGGTGAATAAATTTATTATAGACAAGGAGCCATGTTAAGGAACATAACACCTCATTGTTGCAAGGAAGGCTTGCATGGGAATTTATTTTATAGTCACACTGCTAAAAATCGCTATTTCAAGTGTTGATACTGAACAGGAATGAATGTTTTGAAGAGTCACACACCTCTAAGGAAGCCTTCTCAACCATGAATATTAATAAAGTCTGAGCTGAGATCTTGGCTGACAGGTGACCAACTCCACTCCATCCATTGCGCTGCAACATATTTGTGAACCTCAATTTAGCAGCAGCAGAAGTCAACTTGCCTAAACCTCATGTTAGGAGAAGTCGCAGCATTCTATGCATGAGGCATATGACAGCGCAGGTCATGAAAATCATATTGCTACACTGTAGGTAGCTTTTGTTGTGTGGCTTCCAGCCTGTTTCCCACTCATCAAATGACTCTCTGAAAACACCTGGTGCAGCGTGTATGGACCCTGCACTGTCTTAGATGGGAAAAACATAGCAGTACATGCTGCTCCTACATCTTGCTGATGGGTACAAGGTAGAGACAGATCTTGGCAAGGAGATATTTGATAGTAGAGTGTCCTGAAGAGTTTAATCATAGCAGCACAAATGGTGCGATGAGTGCTTTAAAGCCAGATAGCTCAACACCTTACGAGCCTAAAAGAGGGCAGGGATATGCTCCTGAAAGCCTGACTGCTGGTGGGAATGCCAGTGTCTGGGGTCCCTCTCTGGAAGAATAGGGACAATTTGAGAAGAGCTGGCAGGATCAGATCAGCAACTACAAAAGCAAGCAGCAGCAACAAACTAAAGTAGGGATTAGTAAAGGCTTTTTGGAGGAGGGATAGCTAAGATAAAAAGCCCATCAAACTCTTTTAAAGTGTTTGTCCGTTATACCTGCATTACATTTAAATGGTTAAATACACAAGGATTATAGGGTGATGTGCCAGGGAACGAAATACAAATGTAAATAAAAGTTTGCTGGACTCATAGGAATCTTTGAACAGGGTCTGATGGGACTAGCTGAACAGAAGCCCTTAAAGCACATTTTTAAATTCAGCCCAATCCAGACGTTGGGTTAAACACATTGTGAAAGGGTTTCTGAAGAGAAAACAATATGCAGATTAGTTCTTGAATGAGTGGGAGCAGAGGAATATTACTACTATATTTATTCCAACCCTTATATGATTGTACTCTAATGTATACACATTATTAGTATTTATTTGTACTGCAGTAGCCCATAGCTACTGCTGTCATGCACGAGGATCCTATTTTGCTAGCCACTGTATAAACCTATAATAAAAAAGATCCTGCTTTATAGAGTTTTATATGGTCTCAGCAGATGATTTGTGAATATATTGTTACTATCAGTTCTTTATAGTTCCTCAGTATAGCTATAAGCACTTAGAGAAATTTCTATGAAGAAAAGAAATAAGTCTTAGTACAAGTTGGCATTCATCCATGAAGATTTAGTTACCTAATTTATAAACATTTAGTAAATATGAATTAATCTTGACATGGTGGATTTTGTGCTGAATTAAATAATCATACTTACAGTCTATAATGCACTTGGACAATAGGTAAATTAGTCCTTCATTAAAAAATCATGAAGGAAAATGCATAATCTGCAGCAATGCCCAGAGGAAAAATTACAGTTATTTGAAATAAAACCACTATTGTTAGCAAATTTGTGGAGGTTGTTTTTAGTTTGTTTTTTTTTTGGTTTTTGTTTGTTTCGTTTTTTTCAGTGTTATGGATCTTCCTGTGTATTCTCTCTGTCATGAGATTTCCAATTGAAAGTATTAACTAAATACCCAGGGTTTAATTGGAAATCTGAAATAGAAAAACTGTACATCTCCTTTCAGTCATTTGTCTCTACACTGCCTGCTTCTCAGCAGCAGACAAAACAGTATGTGCTTTTACATCTGATTAATGCTAACAAAAGCTGTGATTAAAACATCCTTGAATTCTTCTGTCATACAGCACAATTTAAAATTGTGAATTATCCTTCAAAACAGCACAAGTGGTGCAATTGCACATTAGCATAACAGCAAGCCTTATTTACACAAGCACAAATGTTGTGTAAATTGGCCTTTAAGTGGGTTTTAAATGGCAATCACTTGGTAGGTGTTTTCAGAACTGCTAAATAAAAAAAAATAGCTATAGTGCAATATTTTACAAATGAATACTTTTAATGGGCCTATTTTCAATTGAATTGACTATTAAAACAATGAAGGCAGAAAATGACAACAGTTATTTAATCTGGGATGCAATATAAATACTGGAACATTTTTGAATTGTTCAGCATCTTGTAGCAGAAAGTATTTGTGAAAGTCAAGTGCTTATTAAGCTTATGAACTCCCTGCTTTGCCTTTCTATCATGTGCAACCGTAAGCTTGGGGACGTACACAGCTAAGGGGCAACAGAAATTCAGACCAAGAGTGTCTGTTTTTATAATTTTTGCAGAGCATAGGTGGGACTGGTTTATCACTCCTCATGCTAAGGAATTGCTCTCAGCGGCTTCAGAGGGAAAGGGCTCTATATCAGAAACCCTGCAGCTCCACTTCTTTCAGCTGCCCTGCTGGACCTGAGCCCTTCAGCGCATGGATCATGCCTTTCTAAAAAGCCCCAGCCACAATGCTGGTCACTGGGCTCACTGGAAGAGCTTTAAACTAGATTTGAAGGGGGAAAGGGATAAAACTAGGCTCACTAGAGATAAGCCTGGGGGCAGCACGCCAATGTTTGAGGGACAGTGTGCTAGTGAGGTCCATCTCTGCCATCTCAGTGGAGGTAGGGGATGGAGATCCATGCGGCAGAAAAGACGCAAGGTTTATTGATAAGTTAGAAACCATGGAAGCGCCCGAGAATGGTCACGCAGGAATTAGGGCTTCTCCCCCCAAAAATGTGGTGGGATCAATAGCCCAACTGAAGGACGTCTACATCAATGAAGGCAGCACTGGTAACAAACAGGAGGAGATGGAAACCATTGTGCAGCAGGAAAACTATGACAGAGCTGCCATCATCGAAAACATGGTGGGATGGCTCACACAATTGGAGTGCTGCAGTGGATGGCTAGAAACTCTTCAGAAGGGATAGGCAAGGAAGGAGAGGCAGTGGGGTAGCCCTGTATGTTTTGATTGTCTAGAGCTTAATCATGGTGACGATAGGGTTGAGTGTTTATTGGCAAGAACCAGGGGGAAGGCCAACAAAGCAGATATCATAGTAAGAGTCTGTTATAGACCACCCAACCAGGATGAAGAGGCAGACGAAATATTCTATAAGCAGCTGGGAGAAGTCTCACAATTGCTAGCTCTTGCTCTTGTGGGGGACTTCAACTTACCAGATTTCTGCTGGAAATACAATACAGCAGAGAGGAAACAGTCTAGGAGGTTCCTGGAGTGTGTGGAAGAGACCTTCCTGACACAGCTGGAGAATGAGCCAACCAGGGAAGGCGCTGGACCTGTTTTTTTGTGAACAGAGAAGGACTTGTGGGTGATGTGATGGTTGGAGGCCATCTTGGGCATAGCGATCACGAAATGATAGAGTTTTCAATTCTTGGAGAAGTAAGGAGGGCAGTGAGCAGAACTGTGACCTTAGACTTCCAGAGGGCAGATGTTGTCCTGTTTAGGAGCCTGGTTGACAAAGTCCCTTGGGAGGCAGTCCTGAAGGGCTAAAGGAGTTCAGGAAGGCTGGACATTCTTCAAGAAGGAAATCTTAAAGGCGCAGGAGCAGGCCGTCCCCATGTGCTGAAAGACGAGCTGGCAGGGAATAAGACTGGCCTGGCAGATCAGATAGCTTTGGTTGGAACTTGGGAAAAAAAGGAGAGTTTATTACCTTTGGAAGAAGGGACAGGCAACACAGGAGAACTACAAGGATGTTATGAGGGTATGCATGGAGAAAATTAGAAGGACCAGAGCCCAGCTAGAACTTAATTTGGCTATGCTTTAAAAGACAATAAAAAAATGTTTCTATAAATACATTAGCAACAAAAGGAGGGCTAAGGAGAATCTCCACCCTTTATTGGATGCAGAGGAAAACATAGTGACAAAGGATGGGGAAAAGACTGAGGTACTTAATGCCTTCTTTGCCTTAATCTTTAATAGTAAGAGCAGTTGTTCTCAGGGTACCCAGCCCCCTGAGCTGGAAGACGGGGACAGGGGGCAGAATGAAGTCCCCATAATCCAAGGGGAAATGGTTAGTGACCTGCTACACCTCTTAGGCACACAGACAAGTCTATGGGTCCAGATGGGATCCACCCAGAGGTACTGAGGCAGCTGGCAGAAGGGCTCACCAAGCCACTTTCCATCATTCAGCAGCAGTCCTGGCTAACTGGGAAGGTCCCAGTTGACTGGAAGTTAGTAAATGTGACAGTCATCTACAAGAAGGGCCGGAATGAGGATCTGGGGAACTACAGGCCTGTCAGTCTGACCTGGGTGCTGGGAAAGATTATAGGGCAGATCATCCTGAATGCCATCATGTGGCAGATACAGGACAACCAGGGGATCAGGCCCAGCCAGCATGGGTTTATGAAAGGCAGGTCCTGCTTGACCAACCTGATGTCCTTCTATGACCGGGTGACCTGCTTAGTGGATGAGGGAAAGGCTGTGGATGTTGTCTCCCTAGACTTTAGTAAAGCCTTTGACACTGTTTCCCACAGCGTTGTCCTGGAGAAACCAGCTGTTCATGTCTTGGACATGTGTACTCTGCTGGGTAAAAATCTGGCTGGTTTGCCTGGCCCAAAGGGTTGTGGTGAATGGAGTTAAATCCAGCTGGCAGCCTGTCACAAGTGGTGCTCCCCAGGGCTCACTATTGGGGCCAGTTCTGTTTAATATCTTTATCAATGATCTGGACAAGGGGATCGAGTGCACCCTCAGCAAGTTTGCAGGTGACACCAAGATGGGCAGGAGAGTTGATCCGCTCGAGGGTCGGAATGCTCTACAGAGGGATCTGGACAGGCTGGATCGATGGGCCAAGGCCAACTGTACGAGGTTCAACAAGGCCGAGTGCCGGGTCCTGCACTTGGGTCACAGCAACCCCATGCAGCGCTACAGGCTTGGGGAAGAGTGGCTGGAAAGCTGCCTGGTGGAAAAGGACCTGAGGGTGCTGGTCGACAGACGGCTGGATATGAGCCGGCAGTGTGCCCAGGTGGCCCAGAAGGCCGACGGCATCCTGGCCTGTATCAGAACCAGTGTGGCCAGCAGGAGCAGGGACATGATCATCCCTTTGTGCTCATCACTGGTGAGGTTGCACCTTGAACACCGTGCTCAGTTTTGGGCCCCTCACTACAAGAAAGACACTGAAGTGCTGGAGCGTGTCCAGAGAAGGGCAACAAACCTGCTGAAGGTCTAGAACACAAGTCCTATGAGAAGCGGCTGAAGGAACTGGGGTTGTTTAGCCTGGGGAAAATGAGGGTGAGGGAGACCTTATCGCTCTCTACAACTTCCTGAAAGGAGGGTGTAGTGAGGTGGGGGTCAGTCTCTTTTCCCAAGTAACAAGTGATAGGATGAGAGGAAATGGCTTCAAGTTGTGTCAGGGGAGGTTGAACTCAGATATTAGGAAAAATTTCTTCACCTAAAGGATTGTCAGGCATTGGAACAGGCTGCCCAGGGAAATGGTGGAGTCACCATTCCTGGAGGTATTTAAAAGATGTGCAGATGTGGCACTTAGGGACATGGTTTAGCGGTGGACTTGGCAGTGCTGGGTTAATGGTTGGACTTGATGATCTTAAAGGTCTTTTCTGATCTAAACAATTCTATGTAATTCTATTCTATGTAATACTATTTATAATGTCATCAGTAGGATCAGAAGAAACAGATTTTTTTCCACTCCGCTCTTACTTTTGCCCTGCATTTTGTTTGTAGTAGTGCCTTAAATGTTGTACCAAAATTAAGGCCGCAGTCTAGGGAAAGCTACAAACATGGACCTGGAGATGGTCCCCATGCTAAGGAAACATCTCGTGCTGTCAGTCTTATCTCTATGCCCTAGAACATGTCCTGGGTGACAGACATGGTGCTGGTGGGTGACAGCAAAACCCCAGATATGGTCATGTGCAGTCCTTTGGCAAGTGTGCAATAATGGCAAGGATGCTGGAGGTCAACAGAGGGCCATGAATTTATATTGATGCATGGGTTTTATTTGCTGAATAGGTAAGTTGTACATAGCTTGCCAGGTCAGACTGTTTTGGCGGTGGTGAAGCAGGTCAGTTAATAGCTTTGGCCATCCTCTGGTCTGAGACCTATTCACTTAAGTCTTTCATAGTATATTGGGTTTACGTGGCAAGGTTTTGGTAGTGGGGGACTACAGTGGTTGTGTCTGTGAGAAGCTGCTGAAGCTTCCCCTGTGTCCGACAGGGCCGATGCCAGCCGGCTCCAAGATGGAACTGCCACTGGCCAAGGCTGAGCCCATCAGTGACAGTGGTAGCGCCCCTGGGACAATGTATTTAAGAAGGGGAGATAAAAACCTGTGTGGGAACCTGCAGCCAGAGGAAGGAGCGAGAATATGTGAGAGAAACAACTGTGCAGACAACAAGGTCAATGAAGAAGGAAAGGGAGGAGATGCTCCAGGCACCGGAGCAGAGATTCCCCTGCAGCCTGTGGTCCTGGTTTTGGCTGGGATAGAGTTAATTTTATTCTTAGTAGCTGGTACTTTGGATTTAGTGTGAGAATAATGTTGATAACACACTGATGTTCTAGTTGTTGCTAAATAGCACTTACCCTAAGTTAAGGATTTTTCAGTTTCCCATGCTCTGCCAGCAAGCAGGTGTACAAGAAGCTGGGAGGGAGCATGGCCAGGACAGCTGACTCAAACTAGCCAAAGGGATATTCCATGCCATAGAACGTCATGCTCAGTATATAAACTGGGGGGAGTTGGCCAGGGGGAGCAGATCACTGCTTGGGCATCAGTCAGCGGGTGGTAAGAAAGTGCATTGTGCATGACTTGGTTTTTTTCTTGTTTTTTTTTGTTTTGGTTTGGTTTTGTTTTGGTTTGGTTTTGGTTTTGGTTTTGGTTTTGTTTTGGTTTTGAATTTTATTCCTTTTCATTACTACTACTATTATTATTATTAGTAGTAGTAGTACTTTTTATTTTACTTCAGTTATTAAATCGTGGTTATCTCAACCCACAAGTTTTACTTCTTTTCCAATTCTCCTCCTCATCCCACTGGCGGGAGGACAGTGAGTGAGCAGCTGTGTGGTGCCTAGTTGCTGGCTGGCCTTAAACCATGACACCCATGGTGAAGACCCTGGTGAGGCAGGCTGTCCCCCTGCAGCCCATGGAGGTCCACGGGGGAGCAGATCTCCACCTGCAGCCCAGGGAGGACCCCATGCCGGAGCAGGGGGATGCCCAAAGGAGGCTGTGACCCCGTGGGAAGTCCACGCTGGAGCAGGCTCCTGGCAGGACCTGTGGCCCTGTGGAGAGAGGAGCCCACACTGGAGCAGTTCATGAAGAATGGCAGCCTGTGGGGAGGACTCATGTTGGAGAAGTTCATGGAGAACTGTCTCCCGTGGGAGGGACCCCATGCTGGAGCAGGGGAAGAGTGAGGAGTCCTGCCCCTGAGGAGGAAGGAGCGGCAGAGACAACGTGTGATGAACTGAGCCCAATCCCCATTCCCTGTTCGCCTGTGCTACCAAAGGGAAGGAGGTGGAGAATCGGGGAGTGAAGCTGTGCTGGAAAGAAGGGAGGGGTGGGGGGAAGGTGTTTTAAGATTTGGTTTTATTTCGCATTACCCTACTCTGGTTTGATTGGCAATAAATTAAGTTCATTTTCCCTAAGTTGAGTCTCTGTTTTGCCCGTGACAGTAATTGGTTGAGTGATCTCTCCCTTTCCTTATCTCGATCCATGAACCTTTTGTTATATTTTCTCTCTCCTGTCCAGCTGAGGAAGGGAGTAATAGAACGGCTTTGGTGGGTACTTGGCATCCAGCCAGGGGCAAGCCACCACACATAGTAGCCTAGTTTCTTAATTTTTGTAGGCAAAATGGGGACTGAAGGAAATTAGAATAGAATAGAATAGTTCAGTTGGAAGGGGCCTACAACAATCATTTAGTCCAAATAGTCATTGGAAAGTGTGTGAGGGTACAAGATGACACAAAGACAAGCTGTACTGCAAAGCCTACCACAGCGGGGGCAAAGTAAGGAAACATCAAGTTTAACATTGTTCCTAGTGTTTCATCTACATTTTTATCTGAAATATTCCTGTTTTAAGGTAACTTTTCTTGCAAGAAGCTCTTTGGTCCCAGGACACTAGACAGAGCCTTGTTTCATAGAGGAGAAACCTGTCTGTCCTGAACCTCAGCCAGAAGCTCAGTGGTGATTAATGATTAATACACCAGAAACTGCAATTTGGTACCAAGCCAGAGAATAAAGTGTTTCTACCTGGAGAGAGAGGAGAAAGCTGCAGCTGAACAGTAGTGAGCATGGCTGATGCAGGAGCAGGTCCCCAATCTCTCTGAGGGACATAATATGTGTGTGCCTCTTGGATGTACAGAATGAGTTTCTCCTGGTCCAGAATAGGGCTTAGCTGACACAGAACTGAGATTTTTTTTTTCCTTTAATTTCAGACTGAATTCTGTAAATAAATGGTGATTAGCTACGACATACTTTGAAGCGTGTTCCTCCATGGGCTGAAGTTCACAACAAAGATCATGGGCAAACCGCTCATGATGGACATCTCTGTTGGTGGGATAGCGGTCAACACTGGATGCAGTCCTGTGGTACCGTACATAAAAAATTGAAATTGGATCCATTTGCACTTTGAATTCAGCTGATGAAAGAAATCTTCCAAAACTACTATCAAATATCTGGTATCCAATGTAAGGAGTGACACGATGAAACAAGAACATTTTAACAGAGGAGGTGTCATTTTCTCTTCTTTTTTAAACAGCACTTATTCTGCCTGTGTACTCTGGATCAGCCATTGGAATTACATAAACCTAAAACTTGCGTGAAATCAGAAACATGATTGTCTTAGGTTTCATTCTCTGCACTGTATGAACAGGCAGCTCACAATCAGCCCTTGTATATAAAGCCTGTTTACCAGAGTGATGTTTAGAGGTTTTATGCCATTGTATTCAAGCTAATATTTCAAATTATTCTAATCTGCTTGGATTCATATCCCTAGTGGTTTCTCACAGATGAAGGATTTGAATGAATCAAGCACTAGTCAGTCCCTAGTAAGATTTGGTGATGTTTGTCCTGTGTTTGGCATTATGCCTTCTTTCTGTTTGTAATCTGTGCTTTTATACTCAGTTGCCTCTTTTTAAAAAATTTTATTTACAGCCTTCACTTTCTCTTCTGTTTCTTCCTTCGTGCCATCAAGACTTGCACTAATAGTTACTTAGATTAATTTAATCCTGGGACATAGGCACACGTTAATTTCTGCTTCAGTGTTTTCAGACTTACCATCCATCGGCTGCTCAGTTCTCCCTCTGCTCCAAGAAGTTTTCACTTGCAGTGCGAAGGCTCCTACATTATTTCAGCGCAAACCCTTTATTCTAACAATATCTTTATGGCTGTAATACTCACTTGCCCTTCATTATCCCCTCCTTAATGTGCTACTTTATGTTCATTTTGGTCTCAACTTGTCTAAATTTTAAACACATTATTTTCTTAGTGTTCAGACATATTCACAATTTCTAAGTTTAAAAAGGTTCACCCTTAGCAGAACAATAGTTTTTGCACCAACAGAGTGGAAACCAGATTGCTCCGAAGCAAAAATAATTACTTTGTCAATGTAAAATGAGACAAAGGGGTAAAGTGACGATATTTTTACTTGGAGTTCTGGGAAACAAAGCTGGAAATCGTAACACAGCTCCAGTTTTGCACTAGTGCAAGATAAAGTCAGTGCAGGTGCTGTGCAGGCAACCTGCCTCCAGTCTGCAGAGGCCTAATCAGGTGAGAACTGGTTCACTGGTGATACCTTAAATTTGTATTTTGCTTTGGGAATCTGCACATCTTGAATGTGTTTTCTTAGGCTGTTAACATATTGAAGACTGCTTTGGGGTAGTATGGGAAGGACCTCCTGGTCCTGCTTTGAAGATGCTCTCCTGTTGGCATGTGGCTGATTTGTGAAGTTTTCAGTTAATACTGCCTTTTTAATATGTACTAAGAGATGTTTAAACTGTGTGGTTTTGATATTTGAATCATCCAGCCTTCCATGGAATTGAAGCTGTTTGAGCTAGTGAGTTTATCAATTTGATTGTGTCATTACAGTAACCAGATCTCTGCTGTTGCTCAAATTGCAAGTATTTTTATGATCACAGACTATAGCATCCTATGTGCCATACCCATCTTTTTCCGCAAGTCTTGGAGTGGAAGCTACACAGTAACTGAAATTCTTTGCTCATTTTGTGCTGTCCATACTTTCATACTTTCATGCCTGGCCCCAAAGCAAGCTGAACTCTGGGGAATTACCTGGACTGAAACCACAGAAAGTGAAATGAGAACACTAAAGGACCAACTGAAAGAAGGCAAAGATGACAGTAGTACCCTAATCTACCAATAGAGAGAATACAGAAAGAGGAAGAATGCAAAATTATTCCTTGTACTACATGCAGTTCAGTTTTGAAAAGCAAATGGCTTGAAATTTAGCTGCCCTCCATGACTTCCAGGCCACATGTGCAGAATTTACAAATCAAAATATGGCTTTTCTAACTTCAGAGCTGTTCCACTGTGGAACTTAAACCCATGTTTTCAGCTCTTTTTCATGCTCAAATATCTCAGTAAGGAAGGTGCTACAGACTGATTGCTCACTGTTTTGCTGGTGACACAGAAGACAGGCACAATTCAGCTTGATGTTCCACATCTTCAGTGGACCTGCCGTGCTAGCAGAAGTAGCAGGTCATTTGGACCGTATGATGAAATCTGTTCTCTCCCTGACCAATATGTGTGAATGTGAATTGGTCACAAGTGTATCCATGTTTGATGTCAGCTGTACTCCTTGCGTTGCTTGTCAGCAATATAAATATTGCATGTCCCAGGCCTTCTGTCATTCAAGAGGGGAGGTGGGACAACATCTTCTCTTCTTCATACAGCCGAAGAGGCTAGTGGGACAACATCTTCTCTTCTTCATACAGCCGAAGAGGCTAAGTTCAGCAGTCACACATCGCTATAAATTCAGAAAGGGAATGGCACTAATTTTGCACTGAGTTGGACTGGAGAAGACCTAAGGGCAGCAGGGACAAAAAAGAGGGCTGCACTTCTGGTTGCAGTCACACAAATGTCTGATAAAGCTCTAAGCAAGAGCAGCAGATCCCTTTGGCTCATGGTTTTCAATGCCTGCACATGCACATAGCAATGAGAGTGACAAAAGCCCCACCTGGATACTGCCTGCAGCAAGCTTAGCCTCCAAAGGCAATGAAAGGGGACCCTCTGAGGCATATCAAAGTCAACCAGGTCATACAGTCTTTAAACTATCATAAATAAATGCTCCTTCTGAAATCCTTTAGATTCCCTTCTCTGACTTTTCCCACTTGAGGGCTATTCCCAAATCTCACACCTCTGATGGTAAATTTCTTCTAATTTTAGTCTAAATTTATTTATGGCCAATTTGAATTTTATTATTTGAATATTATTTATTCATATGCATCTGCTGTTGTGCCAACTTTACCCTTTAGCTTAAATAGATTTTCTACCAGCTGGAGAAGATGCTCCTTTGATATATTTATAGGGAGAACTATATCACATATCAGCCTTTATTTTGCTAGGCTAAGCAAGCAAAGCTCTCTTAAAAAGAAAGGCCTCCATTTCTCAAGATATCTTCATAACTTTTCTCAGTTCAGTGTGAACTCATCTCTCCTGGATGTAGTTTTATGAACTATATTCCTTTTTTAACGTAAAGTCTGGTGTTAGGTCCATACATCCAATATTTCCTTAGTTCTGCTTAAAAATATGTTACCTGATGCAGTCTAGAATCATATTTGCTTTGATCAGCAAAGCGTAAGAGCTGGTGTGGGCATTCGCACTGTCAATCATGCTGTGACTAATTTTCCTTCAGGTTCTTTCTCCTCCTGCCTTGATTCCATCTGAGGTCTTCCTCTTTGTAGCAGAAATTCTTGATCACAACATTGCATTTCGGACAGTTTCAGGCAGGTCTCTATGATATTCCAGACCTTCTGCATATGAATAGTTTTCCCAACCTTGTGTCATCAGCAAGTTTTTACCACATGGGCCAAGTCTATGAATGAAGTCCAAGAGCCAATAAAGGTCTTTGATATCTATACCGAGATGTTGCAGTGCCTAACAGTTTAGGTGTCCAGCCCTTGGTGCACAGTCCAACTCTTGGACAGGGCCTGTAAGTTCCTTGAGCAAGGCATAGGGAGAGCATGGGCACCTTAAAATGCAATCTTGAAAGGACCCATGCTGAATAAGAAGTGCTAAGAATAAGAAGAAATTGAGTATTTCATGTTTTTTTTCACCCAGTGTCCAAATGCCACTGAAGGCAAGGCATATGCCTAAATTAGAAGTGCAGGTGTCTACCAAGCCCACAAGTTATTAGGGTTAGGTAGCTGTAAAATGTAAGGTAAGAAGATAGATTGCAATATTGGTCATGGACACTCTAAGTTGTCTTCTCAATCTTTTATCAGACCCCTTTTGGAGCTGGCTTGAAAATAATAAATAAATGTGGTCCCAAGGCCAAAGCAAAAATTCTATGTCCCTGCATTTATCAGGAATGAACTTTGCTCAGTCTGTTCTTCTGCTGACTCCAACATCACCCAGAGACCTTCTGCCAAGAGTCCTCAGCGCTCTACCAGCAAGCTGACCAAACTCAGAGGTTTAAAAAAGAAGTTTAATACTACTGTTAGTAACAACAACCATAATAATAGCAATAATAGATCCTTCAAAGAAATACAATATCTAACTCACTCCATTTTTTAACTCTCTCCTCAGTGAAATCTCCTGTGCTTTTCCTCCAAATTCACCCCAGCAGAAAGGTCCTCAGTTCAGTCTTCCAGCAAAGCAGCTCATCCACGCTTAAGCTCACGTAGACAGCAATCTCACTTTACAACTGAGGTTAATCGGTCATGGCTGATGAACTTTGTTTAATGAAGGGCCATTTATATAGTGCCCTTTAGATAAAGGCTCTGCATTTTAGCATTCAAGAGAAGGTAAAAGGAAGAAATCAAAAGACACAAGAGGGTTAATACCAAGGGGCTTGTTTTTCTGCTTTTGTTTTCCCAAATAAGTACTATAAATTGAAGATTTGCTTCTGGAGGATTTATTATTACTAACCTTACTGCAAATGCTTACTTTCTCAGACCCCAGGTGTGAAAATGGACTTCCATGCAGCTGCCCAGAAACCTGCAGCACTCTGCATTTAATCTGAGCAGCAGCAGCTGCTTGAGATGAACATATCAAAAATTAACTTGCCAGGTCGTGCATCTCCAATCCAAACCCACTTCTAAAATTCCTGGTACTGTTTCACTGCTTCATCCTCTGAAATAATCTAAGCTCAGAGTATTAATCACTCATTTTTACTATGCTGCTAATGCAGCTTTTAAATTTTAGTCCTGGTTGTTTTTTTCCTGTTATGCTGAAAGCAAAATAAAAATAATTAAAAAAGAAACTTTGCTTCCACTGTTCTGTGCTGGTACCCAGTGCTACCTGGCAGACCTTTAAAGTGTCGATTCTGCATGACTAATTGATTGCTTCAGCTGGGGTTAATTAATTAATTAGTAGCAGAGCTGCATTAAAGATTGGAGGCATTCAGAACTCCCATAATGGACGCGAGCTTTATTAGTACATAAAATGAGTATTTAAAATCCACACAGCAACTAATATGCTCTTGAGGCTTTCATTAAACAAACCTATAAAATTACTTGCTTCATTATGTATTTTAGTTACTTTCTTCACATTGTACGGTATCTCTTCACCTTTTTCTTTTGCCAGCCAGTTTTAAGTGCCTATTTGAAATCAATTTCTCTAATAATGGGCTTAATGAGCTCATCAATTAAGGCTGCCATAATGGAATGTAACTGTGTGGTTTCAGTTATCAGTTAAACTCTGGAACTAATTTCCATGCTTCATCTATCAAAAATGATTGGCTAATATTGTTTAGCTTCTGCTTTAGGACGATAGGGAGACCTCGGGCCCTTCTTCACTAATGTCCGAAGGGCTGAATTTCTTCTTGGAGAAGCAGAAAGGAAGGGAGGCGAGGTGGGATGGAAAGAACAATGAGCGGAGAGATTTGGGCCCCTATCTGGATCTGGAGGAAGTGTGATCCTGTATTTCAATGCCAGCATGGTAATTAGTAGTAATGGATTACATTTTCAGACGTATTAGATAAAATGATCGTTCCACATGAAAAATCCCATTATGAGTTTCTTACCTCTCGCTCCCTCTGTCTCTCTCCTGCTTTTGCTCGCTCGCTCTGTTTTAATAACCACTGCCCTTTTCTGTGACCCCTTTAAATAATGGTATAAATGGTCAATAGACCTAAACATATAAATATTTCCTTAAAACAATGCCCTTACAGTTACAGCAGCCAAACCTGAATTTTGGGAAGTGCTTTCTCTGTACAGGAAAGAATAAATACCTTACCAAACACAAAAATCTATCAAGCCAAGAAAAACTCTACAAATAAATGGAGTGTAAAAAGATAAATTTTTTAAAAAATACTGTTAGAAGGCAGAAAAATCTGAAAAATCACAGGTTTTAATTCCTGGTTTTCTAATTAATGAATACTAGCAACATTTATTTGTTCTTGCTGTTCAGATTAGATGTGTTCAGGTTAGCATGCTATAAAACTTCTAGTTGCTTGTGGGATTTTACTGGTTCTCAGGCGTAATTGAAACTTTCCAGGTTAACTAGTAAAATTTGGCTCACAGTCCACGTTGACTGAAATGTTAAAATCTCTTCAGCTGTCAGGAACTTTCTAAGCGTGACCTCTGTTGTGGCTGTATTTATTTCTCTTACAGTGGCATCTGTGCTCTTCTAGGCATTTCCCAGGCACTTGTAAGGGATGAAGGAAGGCCCCATTTTAGAGGGAGAATGGCAGGCTAGAGGTTGGCTGAAGGGGAACAGCAGGGATTTATTTAATACAGGCCCTTTAGATTCAATGTAAAGGGACCACTCTTCAAGTGACTTGAAACCAATGGCACTATGAGAGGGAGAATGCAATTAGGTGTCAGAGCCTGGCTGCTACTTTTATTTTTAAGACATGAAAATTCAGTGTTGGTGGAATATTATCCAGTAAAACTCAAAACCGGAGAAGTGTGTGTGAGTCACAAATGCCATCCCAGAAATGGCCCCACTGAGAAATATTCCTCAAGCTTTGCCTTAGAAAGCCCAGGATGAGAGATGACTTTCAGCAGCTTATCAACTACAGCAAACCAAAGGGGGTCTTGAAGGGACAGCAGGATTTCACGAAGGTTTCCTTCTCAAAGGGAGTGATTATTATCTGGCTGTTGCTCTGCGAGTGATTTTGTAATTGATCGTGCATTAATTTTCTGGCTCTGATCTTGCACCAGTGCTCACAGTTGACTCTACTTATGTGAACTGATTGTGTTATTTTTACCCAGTAAACTTTCCTCCCATGAATAAAATTAATACCACAAAGACTCTTCTTGTGGAGTAGCAGAAATTGTGGTAAAGCAAATAATACTAGTTTGCAAACTTCTTTGTAATAATCATGTTCAAATAATCAAGCTGTATGGTATGAGAGAGTGAGCTCTGTCATAACATTAGAAAGCATTTAATTTTCTAGAAAATAAGATTATTTTTTAAGTCTTTGGTGCGATAATTTCATATGTTTTGAATGTTTTTTTCAAGCTAGACTTTATAGACAACTATAAAAACAGGGTGTTGACAAAGGAGATTTCAAGTAAACAAACTCCAAACAGGTCCTATCATTTTCTTGTGTGTTTTTAACATTTTTCATGATTCATAAATTTTCCAAGAAAAGCGTAAAGAGAGAATATTGAAGGGAGAACCTAACTGAAGATTCATCTCTCCCTACCTTCAGTTTGGGATGACAAAGCTTAGAAAGCTCAAAATTTCCCAAGATGCTTAAAAAACAAAGCAGGAATTCTTTAGGTACATGTTATATATCATAGAGGGACTAAGAGAGGCTTAAGCTCAGTTTTCTTTTCCAGCTGGGATGATTTTAATGTCGCTGATGTAATGTAGCTATAACACTTGTAAAGCAAATGCTATTCTAGTGCTGCAATTTATAAAATCGCAAAGAGAAATGCAAGTGATAGACATGAAGTCGTACAGTTAAATCCCGTGCTCTGAACTCTGATTTAGCTCCTGATTCTTTTGCAGACTCCCCTGATCATTCAGTCTTTTAAAATCTCCCGCTGCCTGACTAGTTAACAGGGATTGTCTGCCACAGATCTTTAATTCTGCGCTCAGGAACATTTTTGTATCTCCTTGGTTTTGCATTTACAAGTAGGTCTACCGGGGTCTGAAAGCGCAATTGCTTCAGCGCTGCCTCCAACGTGATTCGCGTGCCTTTATTTTCCACACATCCACTGCAAGATGCTTCTGTGGGCTGTGGTTTGCCCCTTTTCCCTCTTGCAGGACACCAGGTCGTGGGCAGCGTGGATGGGCAGCGCACCAGGGGTACGGCACACAAGGAGCCTGCGGTGGGATCAGTCCTGTTGGCGAGACAAGGTCCACAGGCAGCAACGTATCCTCAAAAGCAGAGATCTTCTTTGGCAAATCCTAGTGACATGAGAGCAGGAGAGAACTCGGTGAACTTTAGTTGTTTGCTGCTGTTGTGTGAGCTTAAGGGTAGAAAAGCATAATTTTTACACCTAGTCTTAGGGTACGCATTGGCTTTGCTTCTGCTGTACCCACCCAATAGTCTTCAGCTTCATTTTTTTAATGACATGATTTGTAACCAGTTGCAAAGAAGATAGCAGGTTTATTCTGAATCCTTGATGGTTCCCCCCCCCCAGCCCCTTCCTCCCTTTAAAATAATATTACTATTATTAGAAGGCATTGAAAACAGGGACGCAGTGTCACTGTCCACCAAGGTTTCATTCTTAGTACTTAGATATGTGCTATACCTTTGTCACAGGATAAGAGAAATGGACCATGGCAGGCCTTGAAGCTGTACATGAAAGAGCTCTAAATAATAGTAATAATAGGTATTTTTAAAAGTCTGGCTTTAAGGGTTGAGTGGGCTCTGTGTGCCCTATTTACGCCTTTTTAATTCTTGAACAATAGCTGTGGGGTTTCGTTCGCTGTAGCACACGAGCGAGGTTAAACATTATTTCTGTAACAGCCTTTTGTTTCCAGCTCCCATGGAGAGAGGGGGGAAAAATTGAGATAAAGAAGTGTTATTAAAATTGTGACACACGGCTCTGGGAGTACGTTAAAGATAGAAGGAGCCAGGACGTCAGGAAAGAAATAATGAAATGCAAAAATCACCCAGACTGACAATTGGGAGCCTATGTAGCAGCTTAGCCTGTTGGTCCAAGGCTATTTGTCATAATCAGCAGCACTTTTCTCATTAGCAAAAAGCCATTACCAGTGGACTTTATCAGCAGCTGTGAGTTATCAAGGGGCACACAGCAATCCTAGCGTGTAGTCGTGGGGTTCAGCCGGGGTCCGGCTGCTTTAATAAGCCGCCAACTCTTTCCCCAAGTTCCCAGTCAGGTGTCTGCCATTCCCGGTGAGGCAGCCGCGTGCGCTCTATTAACCACCTCCCTCCGACGCCTTCCCAATCCCCCAGCCCGGGGCCAAAGCCTCCCTCCCTTCTCCTTACTTTCACCTTCTCTCCCGACCAGCTCAGGGGCCAACTGGGCTAAGGCTTCCCTACTTGCCCGCATCTCTTCATTTCTCCTCCTCTCTTCTTTTCCACATCTCCACGCTAGCTTTGCCCGCTGCAGCTTGCTCAGTCTCCTTGATGGACCAAGCTATTCTTTTCTTTCTTGCTCCTTCTTCTCCATTTTCTTTCCATAGTATACAAACCCTTATCTGCTCCTTCTTCTTCCACCTCCAGTGCCAACTGCTTGGACATGCCATCCCATTCCCGCACATCACATACAGGTTGCATTTTGGAGGAGTGCCTCCAAACCTGCTCTGACCTGCCCTCAGTCCGCTGACGTAACACGGTAACTTGGCTGTGTCTGAGCTCAGAGTGAGATCTTTTTCCTCTCTGCTCTGTGTTCTGTCTGCCCTGTGAGATGGATAGTCCTTTCATACCCTCTTAAGACGTATTTAGATTTTCTTTTCTGTAAGTATTCTCCATGATCTTTTCTAGAGGTCATGTCCCGGCACCTACAAGCAATTAGAGCAAAAAATTGCCCTTTTTCCGCCCGTGCTGTGTTGTCTCCATGACAGAAAGTATTGAGCAGAGATGGGTTGGACACGTGCCTATGGTGGCTTCTGGACTGAGAGCAGTGGTACGGGCAGCCCCCAGGCTGGGAGAACTGGAGTTGAGCACCAGCCTGGGGGGACTGTCTGAGCATACAAGTACCCTTGCAGTGCTGCTTGGATAGAGACATCCAGGGAGAGAAAAGAGTGTATATTCAACAACTTCAGGAGGTATATCCAAAGTGTCCATTTATGCTAAGGAGGGAAAATGTGCCCGCTGCCCTTTTTTCAAATACAAATAAAATAAATGTCTTGCTGCTTAAGCTGCTGGTGGGAACTCCCTTTGAGTGGGAGGAAAATCAAAGCAATTCACTGCCAACTTACTTCCAGCCTCTTCACCTTCTTCACTGTGGCTGGAGTGGTAAATTTGCCATGTTTTAAGAAAACAGCGAATAGTAGCTCTGGGAGTGCACTGGGAAGTAAACATATACGTTTGTGTATGGGTGGTCGTTCTCAGTGTGCTGCACCACTGGAATCATTATAGGTCATGAACTGAAGGATTTGAGTGGATCCAAAATCTAATGAAATCAGTGAAAAGACTCCCATTGACTTCAGGAGGCTTTGACACATGTGCTAATGAGGGAAAAAATTTAATCTTGCACAGAGCTAAAAATTATACTGGTACAAATGCCCACACTTGAAAGAAGTATGGAAATGTGAGATGTTCTAGGTTGATTTAAGGACATCCACTTTTTCCACTCTTTGTTTAAATTGGGTTTAAGCACACACTTGGCTATATTAGTTTAAATTTATGCACAAGCAAACCTAAGTTATTGATGCTGTCAGAGATGAGAAAACATCTGCAGAGACCATGGGTAGCAGTAATTTCACATTGCATTGGAATTTGCCATCAGATACCCGTACTGGAGATGCCTCCGCTGCAGAGTTGTTGGAGAGGCACTTCAGGGCATGGATTATCAAACCTGTCGTAGGCACCTATGAATTGTGCCACAACAGAAATAAAATCTCAGGAAAAATCTTGGACCTCGATTAAAAAAAAAAATTGTTTAGCTTTAAAAATATTAATAACCTTCTGACTTTATATGTTAAAGTTATCCCATAAAAAGGTTTTGCTGAGCCAAGACAGTGCCACCATATGTTGCTTTGAATATTTGTAAAAAGCATATTTATAAGAAGATAGTATTCTGACACTTTTTCTTTTTTTTTTAAGCAGAACTATTGCACAAGTTGGAAATCCATTCATTAGTGTCTGCATTGTGAACCAGTGTTTCAGGTATGTTGTAGGAAATTTTTGCCACCGTTGTCCTATGGTACAGATGGATAAGTCTCATTTGGTTTGGAAAAATACTAAATACATCACTAGGTTCCAGCTTTCTGAAACTGGATGGAAAGACTGAAAGAGCAGAGTGCCTTTGTGCTCTCTAATTACTCTTTTCATCTTATTTAAGTTGCATTAAATATTTTTTCAGATATTGTGTGGGAGACAACGTTATGAAGCAGGAGCCTAAACAAACAACTAGGTTGCCTTAGTCCGAAAAAAAGCTTCTAATCAAAGCATATGGCAAGTTCCCTCAGGTCTCTGTATTGGAGGTGGTGGGGTACAGGGGGGCGGCAGTGCCTGCTATGATGGGAGCAGCCCGCAGCACAGGGGTGCCTCAGAAGCATCAAACCTCTGTCAGCTCCCAGGAAGACAGGGTGAAGGAGATATCCAACGAGGGACCACAAGGTGGCTCTAAATATATTAAAGACGAGATTCTTCCTTCCCTCCTTTCAGATATCTTGACCAAACATCTACAGTGGAAAACTGCTATGGTTTTGTATGTCTGAACTGCACCACAGATAATACATGCTCCTTTAAAAGTGTTGCTGCTTGAAAACAGATCTGCCAACAGCTTGCCTCTCTCAGGCAACCCACACCAAACCAGGGGCTGGATGACTGCTGGGCTAGCAAGAAAGGGGTGTCAGAGATCAGGGTATCATAGATATTACTTTCCCTAGTATTGTCTGCACAGACATAAAACCTTCACTTTTTTCACTTTTTTTTCATGCTTTTGAGATTCCTTTTGCTTTTAACAGGTAAGATGCTGATAACAGGCAGTTGGACTAGATGATCATTGTAGGTCCCTTTCAACTGAAATATTCTTCTATTCTATTCATTCTATTCTATTCTATTCTATTCTATAATATGCGTATATCATATGCATATATTCTATTATCTAAGATTACAGGGAGAAAGCAGGTTGTTCATAGTTTGGAAAAGTTGCCAATTTATTTGCACTGCAAAGAGCTGAGTTATAAGCCTCTGAAACGCAAGCGAATCAATTCTGCCTCAGCAAGGAACACCGAACGCCCATTGACTTCTACAGCAGGGGTGAGTGGTTCAGGCAGGAGGGAGGGAACTGGGCCCCCGAGTGTAAAATGCAAATTCTAGCAGATTGCCTCCATTCAAGGGAAAATCAAGGACAAAAAAATATTTTCTTCTGCTTCCTATTGTGTTTTTCCTTAGTGATTTTTTGGTAAAAACACAGTGAAGTTTACCTTAGAATCTTTTTTACCTCTGGTAAATTTTAAGATTTGCTGTATGAAAATGAATGCACTGTGCTGCTTTTACTATCAGATTTTTTTAAACCTCATTTAGGGCATTTTACCTAACGTTCTCTGCCTTTCAGGTCTGTGTAGTTCTATACCTCAGGATATTGTCTAAGCAGGTTTTTCATATCCTAGAAAACGTAAGAATATCTGCAGGGAAAACCCTACAGTTTCAATGAAATAAGAAGCAGCTTACCTTTGAGATGTTTATAAGAAAGAATCTGATCAGTACATGATGTTTATGTAAACTTGAATTCTTTACTGTAACTGAGCACAGAAAGTAAATAATCTTATCATTTATCTTACACATTGGCCCACTTCAAGACAGACAAATGCATCCTGTAACTGATTAGAAATGGGACCGTAATCTCAGCTGCAAGAATCAGCAAAGGAATTGTTCTCAAGAGACAGAAGCAGAGGGGAAGAACTGGAGGGGAAAATCACTCACTTTTCTTGATCAGTTGTTGTCCAAAAAAAAAAAAAAAAGAAGGACGAGAATGATCATATCACATCTATTATTTTGGACAGAATTATAACCAAAGAGTTGTGATACTAGAGTTATTAAATATTTCAGATAATACCCATTGAACCTGCAACCCATTTTATTTTCTCCCCATGTCTGTTTCTCCATCATTTTTTCTGAAGATTAATAGAATTCTCAGTAGAGTAGAAAAGCAGCTCACCTTTTGCTTGGACTCAAGCACAGCAATCTCTAATAAGTTTATTATTATTATTTTGTATAGACAGCTTGTGGAAAACAGTGTTTAACTTGAATAAATGTAAGTGGAGAATGATAATCCTAGATATCATTATAAAATAAGATGAAAGGGCCTGAGTGATGGCAATGCTGAAAAAGGTTTAGAAATATTAGTGGAATACAAACAGAAGGGAATATATAACATAATGCTACAGAAAATATGAAAGTCTACTTCTCATATTGAGACCAATATCTCATAGAGATAGCAGTGCTCAGCTCTGCTCCCAATTCAGCAGTTAACTTTGTGACTTAAACCTGTATTTAAGTGTTTTGCTGCTTTGGATCCTTGCAATACTCACCAGAAGTGAATATTCACTGCTGTTCTGCCATTGATTCTGAGTGCAGAAGCGTATCAGTGAGTCAGCAGCACAGCTCACAGCGCAGTGCCTGTCCAGGTGTACTGCAGACATTGCCACGCTTTGCCCACATTGGACATAAATAAGTGGTAGCCTCTATAAGAAGCTAAGGGATGTCAGTTAACGAGGCCTGTGTTAATTAAGTGTGGCTATAGAGAGCTCGGTTTCAGCTGTGGGAGGAATGGCTTTAGCATAACAAACTCGCCATTAAAAAGTGCATCGGGATGGATCTCAGGAATGAATTCTCCTGTTGTCAAAGGCAGTCCGTAATCCTAAAAGTATAGTGCAAATTAAGACAGAATTTAGACTTGATAATTTAGCCTGTCTCCAGAGAAGGCAGTAGGTATATAGAGCCTTATGCCAACTGCAGATTAGGCTACAGAATCCTACCGTTCTCTTTATGCAATACAAACACTCATAAAAATTCTCCCAGCTTTTACAGAAAGATGGTAGACAGTGCAGCTGCTTTTTTGGAAGCACTGAAGCTTCTGAAGTCTCTGTGTGTGTGTGTGTGTGAGCACGCATGCTGCAAGCGACTTTGACCAGCAATGCTACTTTTGAAAGACAAGTATTTGTGGAATGCTACTTTTGAAAGACAAGTATTTGTGGATAAACCTGCTCTTTGTAATTTATTCTGCACACCTTGAATATTGAGAAATTTTGGGAGGTTTAGCTTTCCTGACAGAGCTGAAGCCATATGAGATCCCCATTTATAAGAATGACTGAGTGATGAAGAGAGTTTAAGTGACAGTTCATTCTCTTTTAAGCCTCCCCTCAGCCAGTCTCAATTTGCAGAAGGAGATGGAAAGGGAAGCAGGGAATGAAGTACTGTATAAAGACGAAAATCACAGATTGTGAGATGGAAAAGACCCATTAGACCATCTAGTCCATAGACTTCCAGGAAGAGAACGTACCATGGGGTGATCTGCCAGCAGATTCTCAAGAGTGAAAATGACGCAGGATCCAGAACCACTCACAGAGGAGGAAGTGGTGATGCAAAAGGGAAAAGTCCAGGTGTAATGGGAGTCTGTCCCTCCTTAGCATAATTCGCACCTTTCTCTACCTCCCTGTGCTACATCAGAAAGCTACAAGGACCTGGAAGAAGAGATGATCCCAGACAGTTCATAGGGAGATGTTCCCAGTAACTTTTGTTAATGTTTGTACAGTAGTTTTGTTTATTTTATTAAAAATGTTATGAAATAATGTCCCTTTGGCATCTTCATGGACATCAGTGCTTAGAACCTAGTGAGATTCTCTTCCAAGTTACTTTTCTTTGATCTCTATATTCTTGCCCTTGACTTCAGAAAACATCTCTTTTTAGACTAGATACTGAAAGAAGATCAACTATAAAATGGGAAGATTAAAGAGAGAAAAAACAGTAATATACTTCCCACCCTTTGACATGATCTATAGTTAAGCTTATGTAAAATTCTCTGGTCTAGTGATGCTTAGACTCATGAAACTGGCTTTCCAGAAAATCTCCCGAGTCCATCTCCTTATGTCTAAGAGATAATCCTTTCCCACAGAGGGTTACTCCCCTCCTTACTGCCTGTTTCCACAAAACTTGTCAGAAATTTCTGTGGCCTTATCAGTTCAGTTGAGATTGTCTAAAAATTGTGACAAAACCATGGACAAGCAGTGACATACAGAACAGGACTTCGTGGAAACTAAGCTAAATAAGGAAAATAAGGAGATGCAGCTAATGAGAAGAAACTGGAAAGGGGGAATCAAAGGTTTCTGCCTTTTCCTAAAGTAATTGGCCCAATCTTTAGTCATGCAAGTAACGTGCTTGCCACTCCTGCCCATGGGTGTGCTTATGAGAAATTGCTGCAGCCTTCGTGTTTATTGTTGCACCTTATTATGCTCAGGTTTGTTTATTTATTTTCCCCAGGATTTAAAAGTCTTGAGGAAGAAACCATGAAACTGCTTAATCAGTGGTGAGTGAACAAATGCAACCTCCTGAAAGAAACAGAAGTGCCTGCACGGTGCAGTGGGGTGCAGCAAGCTCAGTATGACATATTAAACCCCCTCTCTTGCCGGAGAAAGCAAGGAGACTTCAGCAACTTGCAGTTCAGGACCACAAGAAAATAGATAAGCTTTGAACCATTCCCTGAAGGTTAATGGGCTTGGGCGCTGGCAGCCCGGTGGGGAACGCCAGAATAAACCCCGTTCCTCTGAAAATCCCCCACCGCTGCTCTGCAGGCGATCAAACATGGGATGTGGCAGCATCAGCACGAGCTCCCATCTCCCATCTTGTCACAACAGTGTGCAGAAGGAAGTTGTCTTTTAGGTACGGAGATCTTAAAGCTATTATAAATGCCTTGCCTAGGCCAAATGGCTTGGGCAGGGGGTTTGCCAGACACAACTGGCCTGAGGGAGAAGACGTAGCATTACACATACCTATGCGAGTTTGAAGTTCTTGCAAGAAAACAGCCTCCATCCCTTGAATAACTTAAACTCTGCCTCAGAACAGTACAGTCAGCTGGAGCAAAGGAGTTGCCTGCCTGAGCCCAATGAATGCCAGCACCCAGTTTCTGGTGATGGCCAAGACCAGCTGCTTATGGGAAGAACTGAGAGCCCTGCAGGAGACCAGGCTTTGTTAGGATAATGCGGGAAAGGGTAAACCTCATCCTGATCTTTAACAATTAGAATCGTTTTCAATCCTGAAAGATTCAGTTCAACATACCTTCCTATTTTTGTGCCTGTCGCTCCAGCTGTACTCTGAATACTTTTTATTAGCAATATAAAGCTAACATTGCATAAAGCTGATTTAAAAGAACTCTGTGTGGCTGTAAGTGCTGTTGTCTTCACTGCAAGAAAAGAAAAAAAAAAAAAAAAAACCCCTTCTTCCTAGGCAGCGAGATAGCACTCAGAGACATACACCTTCTGGTAAATTAAAAACTATGGGGGAAAAAATAGTAAAGGAACTTCCTCAAAATGGCTACTAG
Source organism: Astur gentilis (assembly GCF_929443795.1). NCBI lineage: Eukaryota > Metazoa > Chordata > Aves > Accipitriformes > Accipitridae > Astur > Astur gentilis. Next base: position 40,859,687 of record NC_064882.1, on the reverse strand, counting down.
AGCCTTACCCCATTGAAGTTGACAGGAATCTGTCAATAGATGTCCATACATTTCAGACAGGCTCTGTGAGAGCAGTTAAATGTTTCATTAAAGTTCCAGTGTTAAACGGCTTAATTATGTCACTTCTGTTCATGTTGAATTTGAGAGTCTAACCAAAATTAAGCAAATAAATAGAAGAGGCGAGGCTGGAGCTAACTGATTATTTTCCTTTCCAAGTGGAGCTATCGTTTCAAAAGCAAAAAAGGGAAATAAAGCCTGTGGCTATGACAGGGTTAATAGTAAAGACTGCTTTTTTTTTTTTTTTCCGTTTGAAATGGCTCCATGGTTCGAGAATGACTCTTTGCTTCCCCTCTTAATCTGTATTTTACGAGTGAGAAGCTTTGCATTATGCAAATCGTTAGATAGGAACAGGTGACATTTCAGCAAAGAACATGATCAGCGGCCCGGGCCTGGATTGGGCTGCTGATTTATACATTAGTATTTGTCACAAGGATCGCAAGTACTTCAGTCTACATTCTGCAATTTGCTTTTCTATTTTTTCCTCCCCACAATCCTTAAGGTGGAAACTTCATCAAAGTATTTAAAACACACTGGTCGGACCAAAGGGAGCTGCTTTTGTTCTGGAATCAGGGGTGAAACAGCACGGCCTTGTTTTGGTGACTGTTTGCTGGCGTTAATTGTCACTGCTTGGTTCAGGCTTGCTGCAGCTTCGGGACCAAGCAGAGCTTACCTGCACAACTCCAGAGCCAGATCCTCTGCAGCAGTGACGAACCCCCCGGTAGCCCATTGGCCTTACTGCAGAACGGGGACCATCCTTGGAAGGACAGCTTGGACTTTTATTTAAGCCTTGTGAACCACGTAAATAACAGACATCTTCAAAGTGGAAAATGTGTCACAATGCAAGTATTTACAGTCCATTTTTATTTTTTCCCCTCTGGACCTTCTCTAATGGCAGGCATGCTCAATATGGATTGATTTGTATGCCATGAGATACGTTTTGGACTGTAAATATTTCTGGAAAAAACTACTGGAAAAAAGAAGGGGATTTACTGCCATTGAATTTAACATCAGGAACAGTTGTTTTTCTTCCTTTCATCTTCTAGTTCTCTGAAGCATTTTGTTTTTTACTTTTATAGTGGCTTTGCTCCTCCTCTGCTAAAACTTTAAACTGTGACAGTAGCTTAAAACAGGGAACAGGAGAGATTATTAAATGGCCAGTGTCATTCAAAAGCAAGTCAAACAATGCTGTTCACAGCGGTCTACCTGTGCTCCTCAGCATGGACAGGAGAAGCACGTTTGGTGTGAAGGACGTGGTGGTTGCGTGCTGTCCATCATCCCTGCCTTGTGCGAGAGGCACGACAACACGGCAATTACGAACACGGTATTTGCCAAATGCAAAATAGCAACAGATTTACCCAAATGCAAATTGTTCACACAATTTCACAAGAGTCTTCAGTGCAAATATAATCTGTAGGTCTTCTTTTAAGCTGCCTTGCTGCCCAAAGGCACTGGGCCAGGGCTATAGCTGCTCTATGGCACAGCCTTCACTCTAACGCTCTGGGGACATGGGCTCACGGGACTGTGATGGAGGTGACATCGCTAACACATTTGCTGCAAATCAGGGGCAAGAGGGAAGGCAGAGGCATCTCTTTCCCCATTTGGTGATTCTGGTGGTGTCTGCTTCTCCCTGTCTCTGCCTGTGCCCATCCCAGGCAGGGACCTTCCCTGACTATCCATCCCTTATTGTGACTTTTTTTTGTTCTCAGCACTCAGCCAAGGCTCTGGGGATGGTTCCTGTAAGGTTAATAAATAAATGACTGGGCTGTGGGAACCTCTGCTCCAGCCTACGTACAAAGGCTGCACTGTCTTGTGTCCCTGAACTGGGCAGGAGCCAGGCAACAAGAGCTGCTGTCGCTTCTCATCGCTCCAAATCTAAGATAACACTTGGGCAACAACAAACACTCATTTTCTTAAGGCTTTTCCTAAGAGCCATGCTACTTAAGAAGCTGGTATATGTCCTTCCCCTCCTCTTTCTTAGTCTGTTTTTTTGGCTGTTTCTTTGATGAATACAAGCACAACCAATGCTTTAGGTCCTGGACATCTTACATCTGTTATAAAGGAAGCATATTAGGTCACATAAACAATTTTGGGTTGCAACTTGCCATATACTTATGACATTAATGGTTCTTTTTGGCTAAACTTGAATAAGAAGCTACTGTCATTGCTTCAGAAAGATTTATTTTAACTCACGATGCTGTATTTTCTCGTTTCTTCTGCTTTCATCTCTATGGAGTGTAAAATGACATATAAATAACTCATCCCAGATGGTCCTCTTTTCTATAAGCCTCTCAGGTATGTTGACAATTTGCGGTCCATGAAAACAATGTTTCTCTGACCTTTGGATATGTTTCTGTTTTCAAATGTCTTCTTTTAAGACTAATGTAGACAAACAGTGTGAATCAGGTATAGCATTCAGCGTATGGCACATACCTACCTGCAGTGATGGCCACTGATCCTTCAATGTGATGATATTTTATTTTGAGCACCTTGGTTTTTAGCTGGAATAATGGCTAACTATGTGTTTCCTTATCTTCTTTAGGTAACTTTAGAATGTTCTTCTGAGAATGGCACCAGCCTGTAATTCATTCAGGTCAGAAATCATTACCATTTCTTAATGTCATCCCGATTAAGCTTTAGTTCAATCCAGATGTTTTCAGCTGTGGTCACGGCAATGCCTTCGACATGAGCCTGTGCTATAGGAGATTCTCCCAGTGCTGTGGCCAGCTGTGTGAAGGCTCCTGGTGCTTCTGTTGGCCATCCTGAACATGCTCCAGGTCCATGGCACTGCTGTGCCCAGTGTCAGTCTGGAAAGGTGGCTAGCACAGTCTCCCATGCCAAGACGCCCACTCAGGTAAGGTTTGCTGTGGGCATTGGTTTAGAAGTTTGTGAACTTATGCCAAGCGCCCAGCCCCTACATACCAAAGCTGTAAAATGATTTACTGATGGTAATTAACACAGTGAACAGTAGCAGACACAGAATAAGCCAATCCCATAACACTGGCACAAATCACATTGTCATCATATTTAATGACATCTACTGTGAATGACTATGATCATTTTTACAGCAACGCTTTATATCAGATACATTTTTGATTGCCATATCAAATACTGAGTTTCTGCAGGCTTCGCATTCAACTGCATTTCCAGGACTGTGTATGTTACTCCTATTGCACCAACTTCCTTTTCCTGCTTTATTTGTTTATCATCTTTCTATTCGTATTTTGTGCAACTGTAACACAAACCATACAAAGCTCTTATGGCATTTTTTGAAGACTGGTTAATTTGCCTCCATGTCAATGAGATAATTTTGATTATCCTCATTTTACAGGATGGGAAGCTGAGGAAGAGATACGACAAAATGCTGTCTGGAAAAGAGATGCCCACCTGTATGCAAAGTTATCATTCAGAGTTTTGTATCTCTTCTTGTATTTATACTCTAGCCCATTTGTATACCAAACAGTTTGCTGAGGTCAGAAGATGCGTGCATGTGTGTGTCTAGAAGGAATACTATCCTAAAGCAGGCATGAACAGGAGGTGTCCCACATGTGTCTTCACAGAAAAGCCAGCATTATGAATTATAACATTTGTCATTTCGTTATTAATAATACCCTAATACCAAAACCTCTGTGTATAGAGGTGATGCTGATTTTATAGGTGTTTAAAAGACAGATGTTTCTCTGATGAAATTAAAATGGAAGTAAATGACAGAAGAAATTATATATTATAAAACTTGAGGCACTGAGATGCAGATCAGATTGTCTTGCCCCACAGAACCAAAACATTGCCCCAGTTCTCCAGCCTCTTGCTATAACTGCAGTGGGAAATCCTCCTTGGTTTCTCACTAAGAGGCACTGGCAGTTAAAGCATTTATGCCATCTGTGGGGTTTTAAAGTAACAGGTAAACTACACATCTTGGATCTATTTGTATTCTTTCAGATGAGTAAAAGTAAGGCCAAGTTAAGCAAGAACTTTTTCACTGGTATAAATTTAATTCCCATAGATGTCCCCAGTATGGGATTCTTTTAAAGAGCTCTTTTAAATCACTCCCTGATTGCCTAAGAAAAGATGGATTTTATGTGCTAAGGAACATTAAGATGTGCACAGCAAGGTGCAGTGACCCATTTGATGGTTGTTTTTTTCTTGATAGGTTCTTCTACGCTGGCATATACTTGTAATGCAGCTGCCACCACAGTCTGTAAGGACATGTATCTTGCTGTTGCCCTGCCTCTGGTCAGCACTGTCGACTGGGCTGGAGACAAGAGTCATCTATCCCCAGTCGTTTAAGAGCACAGGGGAGTTGTCTTTTCACGGATGAATACAAGAAAATTGTTTATGACTGTTACCTACAGGATATTGGTAATACAAGGCAGAATGAGAAGAGGTTGTCATTTGTCAATCTTAATCTGGGGTGTTATATGGTGGAGGGCACTGCCTGTATATTTGGGGTTGTATTGTCTGTGCAAAGGAATGATGTTGACTTAATTGAGATCATCAATTGCTATCTCAAAACTGTGGATTTCTTATTGTCTTAAAGAAAAACAACATATCAGATCAAGCCTTTTTTTCTCAGAAAACCTATGAATTGAAAAAAACAGCTAGTAAATTTAGTCCAAATACCAAATTTATGACAGAACCTAAAATAAGGAGAAACTATAAGATGGCTAATGACAAGGACCTGTTGGTCTCCTTGAATTCATTCAGTGACGAGAGAGCTCAGCACTTCTTCTAAATGAGGCTGAGTGTGAACCTTGTGTGGGTGTTGTTCCATTGTTGATATTCTAGTCACCTGTCTGTTAATACAGATGATCTATATTGTAAAGTGAATCACTGCATGTGGATGCTTCATTTATCTTGGTTTGGGTTGTATTATGCTTCCTCCAGCCTTGGCATTCTTGAGTTGTCCATAAAAGTTCTGGTTTCCTCCAATGGTATTTATTTGAAAATATTTTTAATAGGATTTGGGGATTTGGCTTATTCATTGGTAGGTGTACAGAAACATCATCTCAGTTGCTGCTTAGTTCTGTAATTCCCCATGAATGTTAAAGTTCCCTGATAATCCACTCATAATTTTCCATATTTAATTCTAAAACGTGAAAAATAGTGCTGAATAAACAAAAGACATTTTGGCAGGTGGCTATGAAGCTGTTTGTTGTTACAGGGAGTGCATTCAGAGTGATCCTACTTCACTGCTCTTATAGTACCTGTCTACTTAAGACTATTTTATGTTGGCAAGAACTTTATTGTTTACTGCACATTCATAAGAAGACTACATGAAAGATATCTGAAAACAGTGAGCAGCAAACAATCCCTTGAAAACACGAATAGATGGTTGTCCTTTTAAGTCAAGATACACCCTGCTGCATTATATCACAACAGAGAACAGCATCAGGAATCAAAGGCATTTTGGAGAACTGGAGAAGACAGAAAATGTTGGTTTCCATTGAGACTATCTTAATATTCCACTGTATGAAAAAAATAATAAAATACAACTTGATCCAAAAAACCACTGACCTCATATAATTTGTCCATTTTAATCATACGGGACTATATTCACTATTGAGTCTATTGAGTTAGTTGGACTTATACTTTGAAATAAAATGTTGGCTAATATATGAATGATAGTTACATATATATAACATTATTACAGATGCAAGAAATGACATGTACAGCTAGGTCATCATAGGGAGTGGTTATTGTCTCTTCACTTCCCTACATAAGTATATATTAACCAACTGCTTCCTTAGCATGCTGAAAAATGCACAAAGAAAATATTTTTGTCTAAGCAGTTGAGCTATTTCATCATAATAAAAGTGAAGGAAGGATAAAAACCAGTTCCCTGTCTTGTGGCTATGTTGTGTGTGCTAGTTTAACAGATGTGAAGCATGTTTTTGATATTGACTGAAGTGAAAAATTGCATAGTATCAGCTACTGAGTAGTCTTGTATAGGACAGGAAGATTTGTAGAGTCCTCGTGGGGTGTCTACATGCAGAGAGAGCCATGGGTAGGGTCATGGGTACCCTATGAAGTAGCATAGGGTACCCATCTCTACATCTCTACCTGGCGAGAGTGCAGAGTGGCCATTCAGCAAGGGTTGGAACAAAATCAAATTCAGTGAGACTCCAACTTTGGTGCTTTTGGGCCCATGCATAATCCAGAGTAACAGTAAATTACATAAATGTGCTAAGTACACAAACACCTTTGCCTTGAAACAGGACAGAATTGATTTTGATAGATTTGGAATTGGCATCTGGAACTGAAAATTGGCCCCCAACCCCTTCAGGTCTTTACAATTAATCCCAGAAGCATGGTGGAGTCAGAACTCCTAAAAAACCTGTCCCTTAGGAGATTTTGTGCTTTGATTTGCCAGTCAAAAATCCACAGATAATTTGGATATAATTAATGCAACCATTTGCAACTCCGGATGCTGATCCTAATCCCCAGACCACAGGTTTATCTGTGATAGGTCTTTCCTTCAACCACAGCACAACAGGGAATCCCGAGGAGGAAATGTTGTCCTTGGACCTTCAACTGAGCAATTGGGTTGGGTCCCAGGAGTCTCAAACTGCAGCATGGAAATATACATCTCCTGTACTCTCATTTTCATAGCCATCACAGCATCCACAGCCGTGACTTATGGCATGGTTTGGCTGCCGTTCCTTCCATAACTTTGTTGTAATCTGCTGCTAGAGTCAAAACCAGCAAGACTTGTGCTGCTGGAAAGACATGTGCCCCCCAACCCCAATCTGAGATATTAGAAAAGGAAGTATGACAGTCTTTATTTATTAATGACTTGGCTTCCCAGCGGAGTTTCCCAGTTTGCTCCAAGTCCCCCCCCCCCCTGTTCAAATTTGCCTATAATACACTTTAACTGTCCCTTATACGATAGTATTTCCGTGGGACCTTTTATGGCAAAGGACTTTGCAAGCTGTAGACATGTAACACTGCTCTTTCCTCAGGCTGGAGGAGAGGTGGGAGAAAGACTTTGTGCGCAACAGGACTGTGAGGTAGATGGAAAGCCTGTAGCCAAGCAAAGTGGGGAAACTTAATCACACAACTTCTAAAATGGTTAGATCAGGCAGGGCTTGGTTTTTAAGGGGTTGCCCAAACATCCCTTAGAACAATAGCAAACTAAGTGGCGATTTTGAGAGTGAGGATTTAAACCTGTGATGCCAGGGGTGTTGATAATGCCAACAGGACCCTTAAATCACAGAATTATAAATTAATTATTGCCTCAGAAAGTAAGGAGTTATAATTCTGAAATGGCTATTTTGCCTTTGTAGAAATTGCTGAAGATGCATTTTATAGAAGTTCTTGTAACTTATGAATTGTTATACAGATTCCACCTTAAATGGATTTTATCAGACTGTGCACTGGTAAGCTCATGCTAATATTGGCTCCAATAAAGAACAAATCAGTGCCCAACTCGACTCGTCTTATCGCACAGTCAAAACTGATGGCTGAAGAAGTCATAAAGATCCCATTTAATCTCTCGCCTATCTATCACTGTGAATGTCTTTATCCTCTTTGTGCAGTGGTAATATCTGCTCATTATGAAAGCAAAATAGATCTGGCATGAATAAAAGCGGAATGAAGTGCTCACTTTGATTTTGACAGCATGATCAGTGGAAGCAGTAATCTGTGAGAATCAAAAGGGCTAAATTATTCCATAACAGTAATTTGAGGGAACAGCTCAGAGCATACACATCTGCTTTCATATATTGTGACGTGCACTGATAAAACATCCTTCCCAATTTACTCTCTCTGTGCTTGACTAATCTGCAACAGCTCTCACAATGTCTAATCATGCCATCAAAAAGGAGAAGAAGTTCAATTGAGACTCAAATGAAAGAAGATTGGAAAACTATCCTCAATTGAAATTACATTTGTAAATGAGCCATAGTTTTTCTGTTCAGAGTGCGTTATGGTAAATCTGCCTGAAGAAGTAGTTATGCTGAAGAACAGCAACGTGTATCTAGATTGTATTTATTCCATTACTGCTCAAGTAAAATTATGGCAGCTTGGAAACCCTGGGGCATGTTTTCAAAACTGATATGCCAAATTCATGGTCAGATTCCTGTGGTATAATTGTAGCATCTCTGGCCAGCTGAAAGATTCCCAATACATATAAATTACACAGCCAGGTTACAGTTATAGGGTTTTTATTTTTAAACATTCCCATTATGGGAGATTTCTTCCTTTATTTGCAGGCTGGGCCATGGCCATACTTTTCTTACTTTCTACCTTTGTTCATGGCGGTTTTTGGAGCTAGTTGACCAGACCTCTAATATACTTGACACACAAAACCAAAGGTCACTTTGAAGGCGATACAAGGATGTATCCTGCGGATCCTCACAGACAAAACCATAACCTGAAGTACTTGTGGTTTGGGGTAGAATATATGCTACCCAGATGTCATGGAATGAGTCATTCAGATTGCTTAAAGAATCACCGTCAAAGGCGTTACATGAGTGATTTTAATATGAAGTTGTAAAAGTGCGACTTAAAAAAGTTCAGTGGCAAGTTTCATTCTATTACTTACTACGTGGAAGAAACACACAAAGGAAAATCAAGTCAGAATTGAGCTAGAACGATTTACAGAGTGACCAAAGACACAAAAGTGTAAGGGAGATCCCTCCCGTCGAGTCACGAGGTTCAGAGTAGACCGCCTTGCTTTCTAAACTCCTGATGGAGCTTAGGTGTGGCTGGGTCCAATCTTAGTGTTGGACTTGGACAATGTTTTTTTTCAGTAGAATTAGCTACATGGATTTCATTAGTATTAAATTAGCATGCTATTAGTCACTTACTGAGGATCTGTTGCAAACAAGGGGTCTCTCCACCTCGGGTGAGGAAGGATGTCTTAGTCTCTGGTAAGGAATCAAACCCTGAGAGGTGTCCCTGCTCAAGGGGAGAGTCACCCGGCGTGCAGTCCAGTTGCAATTCCGGGAGAGCTCAAATTGGACTCATCCAAAGATCTGTCATTGGTAAAAGGTCTCTCTGCCTCGAGGAGCAACCTGGAGAAGCATGCCTGCTCAAGGGGAAATCGCTGCCAGGCAAGCATGCTGCCTAGCAGGGAGAGCTCGAAGAAGGCTCACTTAGGCTGTCATATTTATGGAATAAAGTGGTCGGCTCATAGTCAGATTGCGTACAATGGGAATGGGAAAGGTAGGCATAAGTCTCCTTCGTACTCACAACTTTCTTTGTTCCTTGATAAATGAGTCTTGGGAAAACCACCTGCTATTCATGTGTTAATCGCATGATCAGTGGTCCAAGCTCATATGCAACCATCCTCACTGGGTCGCTCTGTTCCTTCGTGGGTTTCCTAGATGAGTTCTTGGCCCAGCTACAGCTCAGGTGTTTACCTCCTTTGGAGCCTGTATTGCTAGTTTGGTTAAGGGGGTCAAGTCTGTCACGCCAGACTGAAAGTGAGACAGTCACGTTAAAGCCCCTGTACTGGATATTCACGTTCTGGTTGTTGACATGCTTTTTATCACACAGTACAAATTTCTTCTTCCTAAAACTTGTGGGTGTCGTTTCTGACCTTTGCTAATTAAAATCTATCCTGTGGCACTCCAGCCTATGAAGACGTATTGTCACCTCTGCTGGGATCTCACTTCAAGAAGTGCTATCCTTCCCTTAAAGCTTCTGCTCCCAGAGCCATATGATTTCATCAGCCAAAGTATTGTATCTCTCTATCATTTTGATTGGACTCACACATTACTGAATTTCTTAAAGCTGGCAGTACTGGGTAAACCCCCGCTGGTAAGATCAGTAATGAGCCTCTCTCATATGCCCGTTTTCCCGCTACAGCCAAAGAAATGGTGATTGCCTCCTTTGTAGACCTGTCATCAGGTTCACTGATGCAGCTCCCTGTATTATGTATTTCTACGATGAGGATGTACCTATAGATCTGAAAGGGCACAGGTAAGCAAATGATAGTGCCGTCAACTCTGCTGATACTGCTTGCCGTTCTGTTATGTGCTTTAGAAAATTTGAAAATATTAACCAACAGGGTATATTCATCCTAGGAAACTATGGCTGGACGCCATTCTGCAAATATTTAGGTCTTGGTGAAACCTATGGTAGTCTTACTTGCATTAGAAAAACATGGGTGAGCTGCTGCTACTGCTCCTGACATTCCTGCTAGAGTAGCATTAACTTAGCAAAATAATTCAATGAATATTCAGTCCTGGTTTTAATCATCTTTTGCTCATTTTTAGCGTGTTTTCTGCAAACATTTGAGTTCATATCTAGGGCTGACTTTACCATTACAAGCCTGACTGGTCAGGATTTTTTTTTCAATCTGGTCAACAGAAAATTAAGTCTCTGCAAAATTGAAGTAGGTAGTGGGAAAGTTTTGAGTTTACTAAGATTTTTTTTCCATTGGAAAAAATCAAACCAAAATTATTATTTTGCATAATTTAATTAGATTTTGAGCTGAACTGAAATATTTTCTTTGGACATGTCTTTGTATAGGAGATGTACTAATGGTCTATGGAGGTTATATTTCAGCTCTTTCTTGTTCCCATTGCTACTACTGGCTTTACTCCATATCCCATGATAAAATATAATGTCCTTTCACCTTAAACCTCTGTGATGCATCAGGATAGACCTGTGACCATGGCAAATGTTGGAGAAGGTGGTTGAGTGAAAGCATATGTGAGACATCCAAGGAAATTTTCCAGTGACTTACCTCCTGTCACTTGTTGCTTCTCGTGTGTTCATTACACCTATTATTAGACTCACAGCCCTTGGACAGGGATCTGAATGTTTTATTGGCCAAAATATTCAGCAAACTTTTGCATGCTGACTAAATAATCCAGCCTGCAATTTTGCTGTAAGAAAAAACATCAGTAGAAATTGATTTTCAAGTACGCACATTTGACTAGTTATGTTGGGAATATGCATTCATTAAGTCAGTGAACAGATATAATATCATGCGGCAAAAAACCCCACATAGTTCACACCATCTCTCCAATAACTACTTAGCAATAAGGTTTGATGAATAAAGAAATAAAGGCTATCTTAGAATTTTGTATAAACTATGGAATTATACAATTTTTTGAATAATAAAACTGACTGACTGCTATTCTACTTTTGGATATTCTGGCTTTAGTTACCGTTTTAGTGATTTTTGGGGGGGCAAATTTTTGACCATCTATATCAAGCAACATATGAATAAGCATTATAGAAGTTTTGATTCACTGAAATCTAGAAAGTACTACTTCATGTTTTAAAGTCAAGGAAATTAGATTTAAGTAGAAATTTTTCTACCTTCATCTGCAATAAAAGGCTATTTTTAAGGTTCCTTTGTAAGGAGAGCCGTGTAAATGCACTCTTTCAGAGCATACTTGGTCATGCAGCAGCCAATAATCTCAGTAGAGCTTAGATGATTTGCCTTACAGGTTGGTACGTTTTGTGACTAAAGTTATGCATAATTAACCTTGATTCCTCAAGTACTGCCCACACCCAACTTTGCCCATATGATTAGCCACGTTAATTTCCATAGAAGTAATTACACCCTAATTTAGGTTTGTGCCTAAGCATTTGCAGAATCAGAACGTAAAATGTCAAGATCTTTGAGGAAATGTCATATCTTTTTGCTTGTTTCTGTTCCAGCCCTAGTACATTTTGAGCTATTAAAAAAAATAAGAAGAAGGGATGATTTTAATCTGTATGCATAAATTCTCCAACTTGTCAACATCTCTGTTTCTGGACTGGTTCAAAATGTAATTTTCTATTGCCTATTCACATCCAAGCTATTCCAAAGTGACGTGTATATCAAGAGTTAGCTTAGCACATTGTTTTTCTCTGCCAAAGACCCACAAAGAGACTTTAGGGATAAATGAGCCTGTTATGGTGATTAACAGTACAGTGATACATAGCAGACAACTGACTACAAACTGCTTTAGTTCCAGGTCTCATGTTCATTTCTAATTTTCTCTGTGGAGCATCAGATTCAGGGATGAAGTGGTGGACTAAACAGGTTTATGGTTATTGCCTTGGAGAAGAAGGAAAGAAAACAAAACATATGCTGATAAACCCCTGGCTACCTCTCCTGTCAGTGTTTACTGTTTAACTTCAAAACATTTTAGACTCTCAGTCTCAGCCTCCCTTGCTGGCTGATGTCGGCTCCTGATCTCACTGCTGGAAATTGTCTTTCTCTGTTCGTTTGGCTATCACCCTTTCACAACAGACCCCTGCAGCGTTTTTGACATTGCTGTGGTAACAGCTGGAAACCATACGCTTTTTAAAAATCACCATAATGCTGTTGTGCTCTTTGCCTCCCTTGCACATCATCACAGATTAAGACAAAATGTGATTCTGATGAATGCTGCAATGTGTTTATTTGCATTACAGCACCCGGACACTAATTGTCTCAGTGCTGTACGCCACTGCAGGCAGAGAGCAGACAGGGGTAATAAATGGCAGCTGCAGCACAAACTTAAAAGTATATGGAAATGTACATGTCTCTGTTTGTGGTCTGTACTTTTCTGAAATGCCCCCCCCCCCCCCCCCCCGGCCCCCAATTCTGTATACTTGCTTGTGGGACATACTTAGTATAACTGAGGAGCTTCTGGGTTAAATAGCCATAAGTATACATTTTTGTGTTAGTACATAGGCCCTGTAAAAAATAATGATTGTTTTAAGAGATAAAGAAACTGACATCTCACGGTGGCAATGAACATGCATCAGAAGATACTTTGCAGCAAAACGATTTGTAGTTTCCCTTCAACAAGCCTGAGGAGCGCGAGATTGTCCATGTCACTACTCTTTTCCCAGTGTTTATGAACAAACCAAACAAAACCAAAACACCAAACCCCCGTAATGATATTTTGCCTTTTTGTGTCAGCGGCAGCTGAGTTTGGGCCACTTCTACGTCCCATAAAGCGAGTGTTCCCCATCCACTGAGGGCCTGCAGGCTGAGGGTGAATGTCTGTGGAACTACAGGGAAGAAGTGAGCGTTCTCACAAGTTTCCTTCGGGTGGGTTCACAGAGTGTTTTTTGGCCCTGGGTTTTCGGCACATTGGCCCGGACAGCCAATGTGCCAGGTAGGGAATGGTCTAAATTTAGCAGCCAGCCTGTAGGAATGGCTGAGCACACTGGCCCCAAGTCCTACACCTTTTACTGAAGGTGAACGCTTGCGTCCATTCGTTGAAAACACAGCCGTAAGGGCTGATGTGCCCTTATATATGCTAGTTTATCAGTTAGAGACCTTAAGCAGGCCATGGGAGATTTAGGTCCTGGCCCTTCCTTGGCCTGAGAGAATTCAGACCAGTGTCTTCTTCTCCGGGCTGTGCTGAGAAAGGGGAGAGGAAGGAGGCTGTGCATGAAACTGGTGGTTCACTGGGAGGAGAAGGAGAACAGAGGGAGGACATAGCTCTGCAGGCAAGGCAGGAAAAAAAATCGTACTCCACCAGGTACAAATGGAGCTCCAGGTGGCTCCCAGGACTGTTCCCAGGGCTTTGCCTTGGTCACCCCGTGTGAGAGCCCAGCGTGAAGGTCCAGCCAGGCTGCGGCTGCTCTAGCTGTGCTGGGAGAGCCCCTGGTGGAGAGTCAAGGTTGTATTAATGGAAAGAGATTTTCTGCCGAGGCAGCTGCGCTACCAGCGTAGGCAGCTCAGCTCAAGCTGCTAAAAGTGCTCTTTTGCAGGCACAGCAGCATCCGCAGATGGGGTACGGCTGAGACGTAGCTCTGTTAAATAGGAACAGGGGAGGGACCGTGGTTTTGTTTGAACTCTGCTAGCAAAACGCAGTTAAGGGTCGCCCTGGTCTGAAAGTCAGCCCTGACCCATGCTTAGGTCTGAAACAAGCTTGAATTCCGGCCTGTGGTTTCATACCTTTGTAATACCGCTAAATGCCACAGTGCAGGAGAATTCGTGTTTGGTGTAGCGTTTGTGCAGCACTCTGCCTCACTTTATAAACATCTTTTATGTAAATCAAGTGTTAATTATCCCCGCTCTGTATTTTGTGTTGAATATCATTTTTTTAATTACAGGCTTCATCCCAGGTTAAGCCTGCATGCCTGTTGTTGAGCCAATTATCATAAATTCCCCTGTAACAATTAACAATATTGGTACAGAGCTGCATGTATTTTAAATGTTATAATTATGCTCAGCTCTTTTGTTAATTGGCCTATCTGACTCTTTACTTTTTATGCTGCTCATCTGCTCATTACCGCAGCCATTTAATTCAATTAGCACCTTAATTAGAAGAACAGCCATGTCCAATGTCGTAGGACTTGTCAGAGTGCGCAGCTTGATTAGCAAAGACAAACACACCATGCAAATCAGGCTGTAACATTTGGGGGCGGCAGGAATGGAAGGCAGCCAGCTGGTGAAGTGGAAAAGGAGCGTGTCTTCATCCCCCAAAGCTTTGCCAGGAGAGAGAAAATAAAGAAGGCATCAGACTGAGGAAGGAATAAAATAATTTACAATTCCACAAGTTAAGGCATCACTTAACATGAATGGCGTGTAACTCCTGAGGACGGTGTCACTACTAAATTATCTCCTACCCCCAGTGCTCTTAAAAAAAACCCACAGAAAGTGAAAGAGATGTGTAAAAATAATACAGTAATCTCCTGCCTATCATATGTCCTTTTCAGAGGAGGAAGCCAACCCCCAAAGTCTAGATTCAGAGGGAGAAGGAGGAACAAAAAGAAACACCCTGATCCCAGGCTTTGGTGTAAATCCACACAGCTCCACTTCTCAACCCCAACTGAGGAGTGGGCCCAAGATATTTTCAAATCACCCATTTGACCTAGGCCCTCCCGTTTAAGATAGCAGCACTGTCAAGGAGAGACATGTGAGGCTGTAGGAACTGTATTAAAAAAAAAAAAAAAAAAGCTTCATTTTCCAAGAGCAGTTTAAGTCTCAGTTTTGTTTTGTGCCAGTCTATTTAAATCTTTATTCCCTGCCTATTAATTCTCCTAATTAGAATTAAATGAAGCATGCTAAATTGCTAGATTAACCAATAATTAAGCAGGCAAAGCACTAACGTTTAATACACACAGGCAGCTCTTTCTCTTCTGTGATAGCACCGTGTCATGCC
Organism: Astur gentilis; assembly: GCF_929443795.1. Classification (NCBI taxonomy): domain Eukaryota; kingdom Metazoa; phylum Chordata; class Aves; order Accipitriformes; family Accipitridae; genus Astur; species Astur gentilis. The sequence goes on along the minus strand of NC_064882.1, from coordinate 40,844,580 downwards.
TGCTCATTTTATTTGAAAGGAATTAAGAGGCTTGTCTTCCGTGATCAACACCCCCCTCCCATATTAACTTACATAAAATAAAGACTTTCCCAAAAGGGGATCAGTTTCTGGCTAGTTATCAAGGAACCCTTGATTTTATTTTTTAATTCCTTATCTGTGAGTCCTTGTGAAACCTATTTGAATCAGTTGGCTCAGGAAATCCAACAGCTGTACATATATTTAGCAGATAGTAGATTTTAATTAAAATGATATATAGTTTGTGTGGTGCTCCTTTTATTCTGTGTTCATTTCTTTATTTCTGCTCACGTAATGAGGTCCTACACTTATTTCCAGAGGATGGGAGCCCCTCTTCCTCCCCCTCATCTCTCTGGGTTGTGCCCCCCTCCTCCAATATTCATTTTACATGTTTACACATTACTTAGCCTTTATGGCATATACCTTATTGTGGGATCTTTCAATACCGTGCAGTTATCTCGGTGTGTAAGCAAGGGGCCGTGCAGACTGTCTAAATCAGTAGACTCTGTCATCTTAGGCAGTCTCGGTGATTTTGAAGGTTATTGCTCGGGTGTCTAAGTGACAGCAGAGCTGGGGTTGGGAGCAGGACTGGCACATTCAGAAGGGTGTTTGCGCCTCTTACGAAGGTGCTTGTTTATATATATGCCTTGAGCATGTAACTCATTCATGTACAGAGGGCAGCAAAGACTCATGATAGGGATTTCATAATGCTGCTCAGTCCCATGGTAACTGAACACATATGTTCTTGTCTTTTATTCCTTTGACTTAAGCTGTTAGCCAAAATTTGGAATGTTTTTGGTTGTTCCCCTCAGGAGTGGAAAAAATGTGATGGAGTCAGATGTTTCTCTAGGTATGTCTATACAGTATTTTGCAGACAGGTCCAAATTTATTTTGCCTACGTCTTGAGCAATCTGCCTTTGAAAAGGAAGCTGTGTGGCCGTATTAGTGAGCCATGAGTTCTGTTTTGAAACCGCTTTGCAGCTGTTTGGCTTGCATCACTGACGGGGTAACTCTGCCTTTGATGAAATCGCGTAACAAAAAAAGCCGGCCCAGAAGTCCTGTTTCCCAGAGATACCAAACAAGAGGCTATGTGTCTGCTCACAGTCCCAACTCTCTTGTGGCCAGCACTTTGCCCCAAAAGAGATCTCTCAAAGGGGCTGTTTAAACAATATAGTTGAAATGATGTAATGTCTCGCTGCAGCTGAAAGAGGACAATCTCTGTCTTGTTTCTTCCCGCTCCAGGTGATCCTTCCCCTTTTGGTACTTGTATGAGCATCTTCAGAGATAATTTTCCTTGCCAGTCTGGAGGAAAACCAATGCAACAAAAAAGACGTTTTCCGCTGGCTTAGCAAATTGGATCTGCATACCATACGGCCAAATCAGTATGGAGGCACCATGAGGGTCAGAGTAGGATCTGCAGCTGGTGAAAGTGGGCAGTGATGGGACCGCCTCTTTTGACGGTAGTAAACCAGTAGATTAGCCCAGATATCACCAAACTGCAGTTTACTCTTTTAGATGCATAGGCATATCCTCGGGTAAAATCACTGATAATGAAAGAGAACAGATTTGATTTTACATCTTCTCCTCAAGTGAATATTCCTGCTGGCTTCAGGGAAAATTAAGCATCATTGCTGAAGTCATCAGAACTGCTTGATTTCAGATTTTCTCAGGAACTCAACTCAGACTCCTTAATAACATCAAGCATTTTAAAGATCTTGCTCCCAGTTTGTGCTAAATTTTCCGAGCAGCAGCTTTCCATCACGTTAGGGTAGTTTCGTGTTCTTGTTCTACGCACATTTCTAACCAGCCAGAGCAACAGCAAGCACTTCTGATTTGCAGTTTAAGCTATGCAAATACTAGCATCTGGCTATGTTTTCTTGCCATCTCTCTCACACACTCCACAATTTAAGGCTGTGTAGATGAACATACCCTTGCATGCTTTGGCATAAACCTCTTCGAAGACAATGCCAATGCACGTACCTCAACATGAGCAAGTGCTCAGGGGCTTGCTGAGGACAATTTGTAGAGTCATGACTCAACACAGGTTTGAACCCAGACAGTTTCAAGTTGAAAATAAATTAAAACAACAGCTCAGAGACAGTAGGGGTAAACATGCCCACTAAGAATTCCACCTGGTTTTGTAGCTGCTTGTGAAGCAGACCCCGCTGAGCTGGACAGACCTACAGATGAACATGGAGAAGAACGATACACGCCCTCTGAAACCATAATACCAAGAAATGATGGTGAGATGATGGGGCCCTGGAAGTCAAGGTAAATGCAAGACATGAGCGAATTGCTTCATTTCTGCCAGGGGCCAGCTTGAGCAAGCTGGATTCTAATTTCTCAGCTGTCCTATGGTATGAACCGTGTGGCCCCCGCAGTACATGCTGAGGACAGCGGAGTCTGCCTTCCCTTTTCGGCTGGCTGGCTGATTGATTCATTCCTCTTCTTTTTTTCAAACCAAGCTTCTTACATGCTTTGGTGAACATCTTAGTCAGTCTCTAGTACCTCTGTCGATTCTGTGTGTTTGTGTCTGTGCGTGCGTGTGTGCGTGCTTGTGTATTGCACTTCATATGCTTGATGCAATAATATCCTGGGGGAATGTGCAGGCTGTAAACTTCTTCATAACATCCTGTTCCTGCAACTTGAAGATATTGACTCTGAAGGGAAACAATGGCATGAATAAAATAAAAATAAAAAAAGTTAATTATCCTTTGTGTTTGTAATTTAATTAAAGATGCAGTAAAGTTTTACTGTTTTTCCAGGTGATGATGTTTAGGGCTCTGAAAAGCTATTTGTGCTGGTGAGATTAAAGTGCATTTTAAAATGTTCCCCGAGCACTTTCACATTTGTTGATAGATTTTTAAATTAAACTTTAAATTGTAATCTAAATTACCTCCAACAATTCATGGTCCCTGTAATGAACTCCCACCATTCCTGCTGTCATCTGACTATGATATACTGTAAATGGTAACTGCTCAGGGTTTTACTGAATAGTGCTTTAGTATTACTGCACTATATTAGTTGTGTACAACCCTCAAATAGAAATCAAAGCACAACGCAGGTTTGGTTTAGCATAGTAACTTTATTATTTGCTAGTCTTTAGTCTTAGTGAACACTGCTACTGCTAATCATTTGGGACCTCACAGAATATACTTCCAAATAATTTTTTTAGGCATTCCTGTCAAGGTAAAAGTATTTGCATTTTACCAGCCAATGAGCTTTTGGACATTAATCCTTAATGGGTAAAATAAAACTAATTGGGGAATATGAGCTCAAGTGCTCATTCGTAAAGTGACCATGGCTTATTGGCCCCTGAGGCGCAGTTAGAAAAAAATGCTTTCATAAATGATTGACGTAGATTCAAAGAGGAAGAGAAGATTGCAGTGGGATAGGGGAAATAATTCACCATGGGCTGCTCCATGATACGATGTGGGTATGCCAAGACCAAGCGGTTTCCAAGGAACTGATCAGAGCAGAGCAGAGTCTAAGTTGCAGATCACTGATTGCCCCTGGTAGATCATATTGCCTGAGGCTCAAGGACCTGTTCCTAGAAGGAAAAGAAAGACTCCAAATGTAAGCTGGTCTAACATCCACAGGAAGCTCTCAAGGATCTCTGAACATTTACACATGTGGAAATTTAGAAGAAAAACTTATTCTCACAAAATAAATTTTAAAAAACCCCAACCCTAAGTGCAAGGGTACTAGGGAAGAGCAGAAGGAGAAAATAAGCAGACCAAGGACTGATTTGCTACAGAAGGATGCCCTGTTAGGCTCCAGCAGTCTGTCACATAGGGACTCATCGACACAGGGTTTTATCTTTCTGCTGGAAAGCTCTTGGTGGACTTTTCTTCCACACAGCTACGTAAGCCGTACAGGCCTCAGCTTTTGGTCTCCCTGTTCTAATTACATACTATGTGAAATGAAAACTGGCTTGTTTGGTTTCATTTGATTTCTTAGCTCTCCTGCTATGAGAAATACGAACACTATTTGTGTTTCCTGTTCACCTTTGCCGTTCGTCATCATTCAATGTGTCAACAGCCATGCTGGTAAACGTGATCATTAGGTTCATTGCTTTTCCTTATTCCACCTAACTCGCTCATTTGGGATGAGTTCTCCACTTACCCACAAAGCTATTGTACTCTTCTCTTTCAAACCCTTCCTTCTTCAAACCACTCCTCTGTTAAGCTACTTGATGGAAAATGACAGTGTCTACAGTGCCGCCATGCCGCAGTCACTGCATTCCAGGCTGAGCAGCACTCTTAACCATCCGTCTCCTGTCTACAAAAGGGAGATTGTGCCAAACTATCCCGATAGCTTCCTTTGATAAGATAGCTGATTTTCTAGTCAAAGGAAATGCATTAGATACCTTCTATCTGGACTTCAGTAATGCATTTGATATGGGGTAATGATCAGTGAACTGGAGGAGATGGGAATGAGCAGAGGGATTAGAGGGTGGGTCAGAAGTCCACTCAAGTGGGATAAAACTGAGAAGTTCTGGGATGGGAAGTGCTGACCTGAAAGACGGTCACTCAGGATTCACTTCTGGACTGGATGTTATTGAATATTTTCACCTGTGACTGTGGCAGAAGAAAGGAAGGAAGGAAGAGGGTTGATGGTGATGTTTGCCGATGAACCACAACTAGGAGCTAGCTATAGTCTGGAGGAGGATCAGGGTATCATAGAGAAAGAACCTGATAACTTCTGGGCTGGAGGTAGCAGTGAAATTGTACAAATTGTCATGGCTAGGGACTGGGAATGAAGATGTCAATACAGCGCGGGAATGACTGAAAGGTAAAATGAGGCTGTGGTGCTGGTTGGTCACAGCTGAATATAATGCAGGTCTTGAAAAGAAAACATTGTAGACTTACCAGGAAAAAAACTTCCACCAAACAGAAAGGAGGGTAAACGAAGGTCTGGATGCTTGTGTAAGTCCATTAGTGTAAACACCTTGGTGGGAGATGAAGCTAAAGAGGTACTGTGGCACTTGAATGTATTTGAGTGGAAACCTAGACCACAGAGTGTCTTTGGAGTGGTCTACAAGCAAAACAAAGGCAAAAAAACCCCAACAACAACAAAAAGGTTTTAGGGTAGTTCTTGATAATTGGGAAATAACACTGTTGCCTGTGAAATCAGGCATCTCCAGTCCATGACCCAGGAGATCTCTTCCTCTTAGATTGCAAGCAAGCGCAGTGACTGTCTTTTTGTCCTCTGTGCCCCCATCCCTGGCAATGGCTTAGAGCAGTCACAAAAATACTGAAGGGACCACTGAGGCACAGCATTGCTCCACTGCCTGGGCCCCTTAAACAGTGCCCACTAGGCCGAGAAAAAAAGTATGTGTGGGAGGGGAAAAAAGAAGAGACCTAAGTGAGGTGGAGTTAATATGGCAGTGAACAGGAAGGCACACTTACCTGGCAGCCATTTATTCAGATTTCTTGTTGGGTTTTCATTTATTACACAAACAATCTGACCAACCATGAAACAGAGCTATGAAATGAAGTGATAAAAAACATTTCTTCTCCATGCACTGCTCAGCTTACATTTTACATTTTACATTATCTCTTTGCCTCTCTCCTTTCCATTTCTCTTCTGGAAAGATACAACCGGAAAAAAAAAAGAAAGAAAAAAACATGTTATATGATGAAACCTCAAGAGAAGGAGATTCTTACAAAAGACATGAAAAATTCTGTAGGTATTTGACACTGATGTAGTTAAATATTAGCAGTAGATAAATGTGTTGCAGCCTATTACTAATGGATCAAAACCTGGTTGACCTATACATCAGAAAAAGTACTTGCAAATGGAAAGTTTTGTCTAGGAAAACTATTCAAGAGATATAATTTCCAGGCTATTCAATATATTTAAATTTATTGCTGAGAAAACAGCCATATTTTATGCCACTTTTATAAAAGAACAATGGGAAGTTGGAAAGGTTTCAGAAAAAAAGTTTGAAAACATAACTTAGGTCTGGTATAAGGTGTACTTTTTAAAGATATTTAGGGATTTCCATCTATTTAATTTATCCAGAAAAGGGTATAAGAAAAATGGCTTACAGTAACGGGCAGTTGCATATGGAAGCAGTTTCTCACTGTTGGTGGGCTTTCACACAAAATGTACACCAAGGCCCGGTGGCTGGGGGGGAGCACTGGATGCCTTCTGATTAGAAAACTACAATGCTCCAGTGAGGTTAATTACCCAGAAGAACCACGTACACTAGATGCAATGACTTCTCTATCACTTGTAAGTGTTGAATCAAGTCAAGTCATGATATTTTAAAGAAATTATGAATTTGACACGGAGTTTATGGGGTGAAGTTTCTTTGTAGTAAGTCTGACTGAATTATCCTACTGATACAGAAATATATCGGTTTTTAAACATCTCTGTCTACTGAAGGTCTCTGCATTTGTCAGCGTGCATTTTTGAATAATACATACTTTTTCTTTCCATTTCTCTTCCAATTCAGAAGTTTAAAGGGGCATGGCTTTCAGTTTGTACTCAATTTCTGCCATGGAAGACTGAGACATCAGAAAGCATTCCTCAGCTCTGAAAGGCAGATGCTGTGCTAAGCAATCCTCTGTACCTACACACAGAGCATACCCACTCCTTGCAAAAAGACGGAGAGCAGGATGCTTCTTTTGTGAAGAAAGTGAGACTGCAGTGATAAGAAAAACTGGTCTAAGATATATTTTGCCTATAGTTCTACTAAAAAAAAAAAAAAAAAAAAGATTTACGTCAATATAAATGCAAGTGAATATCTGCCTTCAACATTTTTTTGGAAAAATAAGTGCTGTTATTTCAGCTCTGTGTTCTTGATGATGAGCAATTGATGAGTTAATTGCCTTCCTATTCCCACTGAATTGAATAGGAGTGCGTCTGCAAACACTGGGTCAGCCCTGTGAGTAAAGCGTTCATTGTTCACTGCTTACAGAATCCCTGTGCTATGGCAGTAAATATTGTTTTCTCCCAAGCTTAAAACAGACAACTCCAGTTTTCTGTTTCACTGGGAAAGGCTACTTTTTTTTTTTTTAAGTAAAATTAATGAAAAAAAGCAAAATGACAAATTTGGGGGTTCTGGGGGGGGAGATTTATTCCCCCCTTTCTCCAATTTGTGAAGTCAAACTTTCCTAATTTTATGCTACATGCAGACAGGCATTTCTCAGATATAACTCCATCATCAATTTATTATGTAAATATTTATTGTCTTAAATGCATACAGGCTTATTAATGATGATAGAGCACTTTAAGCATTTCCCCTGAAGGACATTGTTTCTTTTTTCCCCATTTGAGAGTAATTGAGAAATGCCCTGCAATGAATCCAATGAATTAATATATATTGCTGTTTTACATGCCGCTACCTATAGACAGCCAGTCCTAATTTAGGGTGGGAAGCAGGTAACAAACTTTGCAGTGTAAAACAGGATACAATCTCTCGCTAATAGAAATTTGTATTCCATATTGTACATCAGGCTGTTGACGTTTAAAATGCTGCAGCGGTGCTAACATTAGAATTCAGAGATATTTGTTAACGCTTCTCTTGAGACTGTTCATACACGCACACCCTCAAAGAGATAGCATGAGCCTCAAAATGAATTTGTCGGTGAGGCTTTGGAGCCCTATTCTATTCATATATGGTTTCATTTTTCTCAACGTGACCTTTGGTTCGCAGCAGCGATGGCTTTGGTTTGCTACTGGTTTCGAGGCAGCAGCTTCAAGGGAAAATGAGTCCATGTCTTTTTTAGCTCTTAACAAAACTGTGGTCTTGTAGCGAACAGAGAGATCATATCACCCTCACAAAGTGATACATGCAGGTTAAAGGATGTCTGCCCCGTTTCATGGGAACGCAGGTCTCTAGGACTGCTGCCTGATTTCAATAAAAATGAATGGGAAAGTATGGAAATGTGCAGTGAATGAGCAACTTCATGGATAATAGACCTTTACTGTTTTTATTATAAGGAAAGAAAAAAAAGAGGTTAGAAAAATGAGCGTTGGGATACTTTTGAGTTGCTTGTGGTGAAAGGTATTAAAAATATGAAGGGTTGTTTTTTATAAATGCGGTTAACACAGAATGATGATAATTAAAAATACTGCTAGCAGCACTCCCACATCAAGAACTGTACACCTCGGATTTTTTAGTCTTGTTTCATTTGAACTGTTGCTAATGGTGCCTGCTATACCTCCAATGGCAAATATGTCTCTTCTAATCCTATCCTCATCATGTTCTTGAGCACAAAATATGCCCCCAGATTATCTATTTATATGACTTCCAATACATCTCGGGAATAAAATCCTCCTGTAATAACATATAGGTATGTTAATAAGAAAAATACAGTTTTAAAGAGGTGTCTAACTGTATGCTAAATTATTTTTATTGTTTTATATTATTTGCTGTCTTGGCTGTTGCCAAGTCATGAAAGGCTGAAAGGAATCCATATTTCTTAAATTAAAATAATTTGGCATTTCTTTTAAACAGAGGATAGCAAAAATGGCTAAAGTTTATATGACAGTAACAATCTTCTCTTAGAATTAATACCTTACTGTATTTGAAAATAAACACTCAGCCTGGAAAAATGTGAAAGGAAAATTTCAACTGTAGGCAGTAGAAAATGTGTTTGTATCTGCAGAGGTTAAACACTGCTGCACAGTGCGTGCGCTTCTGGCTAGTTCAAAGCCTGTCCTGCAGACACTGATATGCTCGAGTAGCTGTACTCCTGTGAGTAGTCCTATTCAGGGCAGCATTGCAACTCACAGAAGTAGTAACTTCTATTACCTGGTGGTTTTAAGTTAAGCAATGGTAACAGCAAGGACACGATATGGTTAAGGTTGATGACCGTATGAAATGCACAGTTTGAATATAGGAGTAGATGTGAAGCAGTAATTCATAAGGTGTGAAAACTAAATAGGTGTAGTGTTGACATAATAACCTTTCTCTACACAGGTGGAAAGATGGCTTGATTGGTTAGTTATTTCTCTCCCTTTTCCTCCCACCATTTTAAAAGCTTTTAGAAAATGGAACACAAGACCAAAAGTAAACTTGCTCCCAAAATATTAACATTGAACAGTGCTCAAAGTATATGAGAGTTCTTAGGTAATTAAAATAATAAATGAACACTATATTTAAAAGTAAATACAAAGCATAAAAAATGTCTGAGATGGATTGTTATGGAGTCAAATGGGGGGCTGGGAAATGACATTTTTCATGTGGGGAACTTCTAGAAGCACAATAATGAACTTAGTGGCTTCATGAACTTACATGGACGAACAGCAGCTGTGAAACAGGGCTGCCCAGGCAGGTGAACAAGGGAAGCTAACATCAGTCTCTGCAATAAACCTCAAGAAAATAACTGGTGAAAACCGTCCACAGGAGATGGTATCAAACATACAGAGATGACAAAACCAAAATATACCTTTCTCTGGCACCTGTAAAGGCCGTGGTAGAGGAAATGCCAGAGAGGAAAGGCAGTGAGTCGGTGTCAGCAGCGCTTAATGTGGCCTGATTCCTCCAAAATGCATTTTTAATTTATTCTTGTTGCTTAGTTCTAGTCACAACAATAGGACGAGTCAAATGATGAGGATGATAAATGGGCATGTGTGTTTCCAGATCCTGGGTTTGCACCCAGCAGCAAGAAAAGGTCTGTACTGCGGGACACTGTGGCCGAAAGCATTCGATACCCAGATAGGGGGGTTGGTGAGGGAGGTGAGAATTTGTCTTTGATTTTATCAAAATGAGGTATTTGAAATAAAAAAAAAAATA